>NW_009954407.1:3280080-3280462 GCF_000747805.2 Chaetura pelagica
TTAAAAAATTCTGTAGAACTCAGTCCTTAACAGTTCTAATGCTCTGTGATTTGGCAGAAGGCTTAGAACTGGCAGAGGGGCTGCTGTGTGTCAGAGGACTGCTTTCATAATGAAAATCTGCTTCCCAGTGTCTTCTGAAAAATTTCCAATGCAGGAATCATTGGTGGCAATTAGCAGCAACCTTTAATAATTGCATCCTCCAGGACAGAGGCTGACCCAACCATAAAGCAGCATCTCCAATGGCACATTCTTTCCATTGCAGAGTTACAGCAGAAAGAGAAAGATTTTGGCCAGTGCCAGCCACATCCAGTAAGTTAGGCACATCTGTGACCATCTTTCATGATCAATGTCAAGGGTCCTTCTGAAGGAGAGAGCTCTCAAA
>NW_009954407.1:3280528-3288888 GCF_000747805.2 Chaetura pelagica
CAAAAAATGTAGGCAATGGTTCTGAGAACCATATGCAAAAAATTCTAAGCCTGGCAGCAAGCCATGAAGCAGACAGAGAGGTTAAGGGGGTTTCCACAGACAGGATCAAGGAGGGAGGTCAGTCTGTTAAAGCACACAGGGGAATGCCAGGAAGCTGGAATTTCCAGGGCAGAAAGGAGACAAAAATCATAAAAGAGAGACATTAATGAGCAGAAGACTCATTCATTAGACTAGCTAATGTATTGCTGGGGAAATTATATGGTTAAAGCCATCAGAAAGAGGATCCTGAAAGATGATGTATAAATACATATCTGGGCAAAAGAAATGGGACTGAACCAGGGCACCACTAACACCCACCATGCATACTGCAGCAGCTGGCACAGACTCTTTTCCTCAGGAATGTCATCATTCCTGTATGTTGTATAGAGACTCCAGAGATTTACCTCGGAGCTGTGGATTTCATTTGGCAATAAGTTGTTCAAACATTAGTCTTTACAATAATCTTTTTCCAACCTTCCCACCATAGCAACTGTTTATTTTCCTTTTTCCCTTATTCACATCCCCCACATCAGTGTAACCATCTGTTGAGTTGGAAAGTCAGTGTATTTTAATGGACAAATCTGGATTCATCATTAATTTGGAACAGAGTTCTTGTTCTTGGTTTAAGTTCACCCTGTCTAGTATGGCGTGAAGGAAAGGCAGAATTAGTCTAAAGTGCTAGGACAGTCTATACATAGCCCTTATACCAACTCTTTGTAAATGTTTTTGTGCTGGGGGAAAAAAAAAAAGTCTCAGTGTTCAATCAGAAATCATCATCTGAGTGAAAATAATTACAACATGAGAAGACGTAAAGCTTCATTGATTTTCAAGCCCAGAAAATATTGACCATATTAAAGCAGAAGCCATAATTAAGTGTCTTTTTCTTAAGATATGGCTCTCAGTGACTTAACACTTATGAACAGGATTCACAGTACATATTAGATCAAAGAGAAAGATGCTTATGCCAACCTGCTGGAATTGAAAATAAATAAATAATTTTAAAAAATGAAAATTTGTCTAAAAAATCAAATTTTTGTCTTGTAGCCCAGCTACAACCCTTTCTGAAAGACACACATCTCAGTCCCAGCTACTTGCCCTCACAGCAACTGTCTTTCTCTGTGACTTTTTAAAATCTTAAGAAAGGCGGTAACCCTCATGAAAGTGTCCTACCAAATGCAGTAAGTCCCAGGGCAGTTAGTAGATCTGCCTAATTATATTGCCAGGATAAGGTCAACTCCCTTCTAGGACTTTGCCTAATTTGGACACAGAGCAATAAGGGAACTTTTCCCTGAAAGGGATAACTTAAACAAAGCAAAAAAACAAAACAAAAAAACCCAAAACAACAAAACAAAACAAAAAAACCAACAACAACAAAAAAAACCAGCTGTGAAAATTAGAGGCTATATCTGAAAATATTTTGTATCCTTAACTATTGAGTCTGTTACCATGGAATAAATGTATTAAGATAATATATTCTAATTTGGTACACAGGCCATTCAGTTAATCCCTGCAGTTTTAATATGAAGAATTTGTAAGAAAGCAGAAAAGGGCCTTCATGTTTACATATTCTTTTCATTTTTAGGTTAATATTTTATTATTTTTTTTCCCCCCTCACACAACACTTTTCCTGCTCCCTTCTAATACAACAAAGCAGAAACATTTGATAAGACAATAATAAACTGTGTACTTCTGAGGAAAGGATTTCAAGATTCAATAGAATTTCAGCTTAAGTAATTAATCTAATAGAGGAAAGGAATTATTCTTTTATCCTGTACATTAGAAAAACCTGAACTCTTTAAAAACAAATCACCAGTAAACACTGAGCTACCTACAAAAAAATAGCTCTAACAATGCCTCAAGTGAAAATGCTGTTTTAACAAAACCAAAACTGAGTCTGATTAGCAATTCTCTCTTGCTTCTGATTTATTGCAGTTTTCTGGGTAAAGTATGGTGACCGGAATTCAGTGATATTATAAAACCTCTACTGTGTCTATAGCCAGCAAAATTATTTTGTTTGTGTTTAAAATGATGTCACTGGAAAAAATAGATTATTTTTGCCAATAGAAATAAGTATAACTCATCTGCAGTTCTATCTTTGGTGCCATAAGACTCTTGTTAAGTAATGTCATTGTTTAGCAGCATAATTTTAAACAACGTCTTTTGAAAACTAGAAAGTTATAGTTATTACCCTGCCAGGGAGAGCTTCCCCATACCAGTGTGACATAGACTGTAGCCTGAACAACTTGTTTCTGCAGTGTTGTTGTTGCTATGGGAACAGATGCAAAATGCTTACTGCTGTACTATAACACAATTACGCATATTGTGGCCTCTTTAATTGCATTCTTTAGGAGTCACCACAAACGAAGAGAATCAGTCTGGGTGGACTTTCACTTACTTTGAAATGACCATTTTGAGTTAATATTGCAGGATATTCTTTCCTCTGTTTTAAGTGCTACATTGTCCTATAGTTCTCACACAAAAACAATAAATAAATAAGTATCCTAAAGATATCCAATTAATTACGGCATCTAAAAGACTGAAAGAGAAAAAATTGGGTTTATGGGCTTTCTGAGCCTGCAGATCATACATAGTAGATCTTGACAATTCCAAGCTAGTAACAGTGGAAAATTCTTGAATGAAAATATGCCAGTTCCTCCCACATCACAGTCTTACATATTTAATTATAACTTCTTAAACATCTGGGATATACTGTTAATAATTCTAGATGTAAATCTTTCTTATTAGAGTGATTCTATCTCCTTTATTTGTAGTTTGTACTGTAAAAAGCTCCCTTTTTTTTTTTTTTCCTCTCCTCATAATGTTGACTCTCCCTTCTAGCTTATGTACTACCTAATGAGTTACTGAGCTGTTGCATCCAAAAGAAAGCTTTGTTGTTTCAGGGATGAGAAAAAAAATACTAAAAAGGAACAAAAAAATTCAACACAATATTTGATAAATCTTGTGAAGAGACAGAAAAAGTGAGGGTAATTTCCAAGGCTCTACCAAGCTTGAATTTTTTTACTATGTTTTATGTAGTGCTAATTTCTCACTGTTTCAGATATAGTTCTGCCCTAACCTGTTGCTTTTGTTACCTGGCTCTTCACACAGTCATCTAGTGAAACCCTAGCTGTAAAGAAAGAATTTCCCAGGGAAAGGGGGGATGGAGGGAGGAAGGGAGAGAGAAAGTAAGCAATTCAGCAAGGCAATGCAGCAGGTGAAAAGAGGAATATCAGACTGAGAGTCTTTGCTACCTCAGCTATGGAAATCCTCTAGAATGGTGATACCATGCTACTACTGTACGAAATGCAACTTCAGAACAAAAAAACCCTTGAATTTCTATCAAATTCCTCTTTGAGTTTTATTATTGCAGTAGAAATTCAAATCCCATATGAGACTCAACAGTCTGGCTTGGAAGGCTACCTAACCTGAAAATGTGTATTTACTGTACTTGGTTAAGTAGGAATAAGGTATTTTCCAGAGCTCAGGTGAAAACACACTTCTGTAAAGGGAAGTGGTTAGATCAACAATGTGAACTTTTTGACACCTTGCTCATGATTACAATTTTCATTGAGTTTTAAGAGCCACCATATAAAGCTGCCCCAACCTGAAGATCCCTGCCAGCATTTGCGTACCAAGGCATTAGGATACTATGGCACTGCACACACTGGGTAGGTTGCCATGGACATGACACGTAAGCTCAAGCCTTTGCTTAACACATGAAAATGCTATTATTTGAGCCATGCCTATTCTATCCATAGTGTACTGCACTACTTGAAAGGGACCTGGCTTACCACTATCACCTTGAGTACTCCTAGTTGATGCACAAGTTACATTAGCAGTAGAGATGAGATCCTCTGCAATCTGCTTGCCCCCTGCAGACGACTGAAAAAAAATAAAAAAAAATCCAAAGCTTTAAGGATTCACCATCTCCCATGGACTAATTTAAAGCAGGAAAGAAGTATAAAATCATCAGGGTCTCTGAATCCTGCTGGGTGAAAATAGCAAAACAAAATACACAAATTCTGTAAGCTCAGGTCAAGTTTTCAGCTTTGAACCTCTGTATTGAACTGGATCATTCAGGTTCATCAGGAATACTAAGAAGTGCAAGCAACAAGAGGACCTCCTAGGGGTAGAAGAGCAAGAAACAGCAAGAATAAACACTTTGAACTGATCATAAAGAAACAGTTGAACTCTCAAGCAGATTGGCCTGTGATGGAGATCTGAGGCAAGTCAGAGACAGAAGTTTTACAGAGTTGCTAAAAGGTGGAAATGCTTGAGAAAGAGAGACAGCTGTGGTATGGTGCAAGCATCATGTTGGGTTTTTTTGTTCCAATAATGATCGTTCTTGTTTAAACCATTATTACTAGTACCTATATTATCATCATCACTGATATTGATAATTTTAATTTTTAAATACCTGTGTGCTTCTGTGTCCCTGAAACCTAGCTGAGGCCTCTGCTGTTCCCGGCAGGAGCAATAAGGTAGACTGACATCTCACAGTCACTGAGAGAATCAACAGAAGTCCAGGAGAACCTACAGCCCCAGAGACAGATTGCCTACAGGCAAGGAGGCAGCAGATCTTGCTCCAAAGCATTGGGACAAAAACTGTGCTATGACTTGTCAGCATCATTCCTGTCTCACACACAGTAATCATGCAGCACATTTTTTGCTGTCTGGTAACCTCAGCATCTACACAAAACTTGTGATAAGGCTCCTCAAAGTCTCACAACAGGTTAGGTACTCTTGTGTCAATCACCTGGACACTTTTCTGCTCATTATTTTCTTTTTGAGGAAAGCACTGGCTACATTCCTTGGTCTAAAAATAAGTTCAAACTCTGACTCCAACATTTGGAAGAGAGAATATATAAATACAGATGACTACAGGGAGGACAGAAAAAGATTTCAAATTATCAATGAATACTTCATTCATGGAAGGATAGTTTTTCAGAAATGATTCATGTGTGTTTCAACAGAATAACTTCAAATCGTTAGGTCATCTGTTAGGATGAAAGAAATCAAATGGAACTGGGAAAGAAAATTGAAGAATAGTAACAAATTATATATATATGTGTTATTTCTTAATGGACATACAATTAATTTATGTTTATTATCTTAATTTCTTCCCTTTCGGGACAATGCAATGATCCTCTCACAGAAGGACATTTATTTCAACCAGTATGTGACATATATTTAAAAGATTGCTAGAGTGGAACAAACCCACAAAAGGACATAAGCTCCTAAATCTGTCTGGAAAACTCCCTTAGGTGCCTGAATCTGCTCTAGATGACCAGAGCAACCTGCTAGGCAACTTGCTCTAGATGATCCTGGCTGAGCTGGGTGGCTGGACCAGATGACCTCCAGAGCTCTCTTCCAACCTTAACCATTCTGTGATTCTGTAATCCAAAACCTAGATTCTAAAAACTCACATTGAAGAGCCATAACTGTAGAATGCCTGAGCTTTCCCCATGTAGGGACTGTTTTTAGATATTACTAGAACTAGCTACGTAAGGACAGCAATGTAAAGTTATTTGTTCCTTTTTTTCCATATTATCTGCTAGCCTAAGTTCAGTAAACATTCATAGCACACTTGTTGGCTGACACAAAGTATATTGCTGTCACAGGAGAATATGTTGTTTTCTCCAGCTTTATCATAAAGAAATGCACTTCTCCAGATTTTAGGGACATCCCATATAAACAGTCATCCTGTCATTGTCTCCCACTACCCACGCCACTGTTGCTAACACCAGGCTTTTTTTTTCTGTTCTGCAGCTTGTTGAAGCAAGAGAAACAATCTAGTCCCTTCTGGCTTAGCTATTTCACTCACTAGAAAATTATTATATGTTCAGTATTCTATATTTAAGCATGACTTCACAGGCTAGTGGATAGGAAAAGTATTGTTGATTATCTGCTCTACTGACTACTTAGCATAGTGCAGTGATCATTTACTGGCACTGACTCTCTTTGTTCAAAGGAGTATGTTTTACACTGGAAGAAAGTTGTTTATGTTCACTGGTCCTACAAAAATGTCTTTATTTCATAGGGAAAAAAAGACAGTTTTGTCAGGAAATAGTAACAGAAACTTCTTTCTTGATGAGTTACTGTATCACATGGAAGTTTTGAGGGAACAGACGAGAAAAAGAGGACAAAAAAGCAAACTCTCTTCTTTTTCCAGCCATGTTCTGTCAGAGAGGCTGAAATAAGCAGCAGGTGTCTGGAGCCAGTGTACAGGAATGGTATCCTGTAATTGGGACTTAACAGTCTGGGTTCAAGCCCTGTTTTCACTGTCTCTTACTAGGTACTTCAATGTCTTCTTTTGCTACTTGCTGTCTTTTATAGATTTTTGTTCTCCAGAGATGAACTCCTATTTCTGTTATTGACCTTAATTCAGCAGACCTCATTTTCTTCAGGCATTTATTGGAAGCCTAAGAACTGGAGCTGGGATCATGGATTCCACCAGGCAGCAAAAAGTTTTCAGGAGTCAACCCATAGCATTGCTTAAATCTTTTCATGGATCTAATCCTAAATTACTACTGGTATATAATTCAGAGGTAAAATGGGAATATATGAGGTGAGGAACACATTTTATTGCTCTTCCGTTGTTCATTTGTAAAATAAAAGGGTAAAAAATATCTTGTTCTGCCTCAAAGCACTATGAAAAATAAAGGACTTTTCCCTCATCAGGTACTTTTGTCTCTCTGCACTACAGTGTTGTCTTTTTTCTGTAATTCAAGACTTCAGACCTAGTGTTCACTTGCTTCCTGTATGAATACCTCAGATTACACCTGTTGAAGCCATCTGTGGCCACATATTTTATAGTTCTGGTTGTGTTTATGCAGGATTATTAGCCAGATCCATGCAGGGAATGTGGTGAAAAATAAAAATGGTGGGCTTTATTAAAACAGTTACACTCTACAATGATGACCAAACTAAAATATATGAAGGCTCCATGGAGAACTTACAGCAGGCTTCTGGCTGAGAAAATTGAATTTCAAATTGCATCAAGTAAATTTTCTTTATATAACTATATTGTATCTAGTTATGGAAGCACATGGTAAGGAATAAGGGGTGGATTGTCCTGGTTTGAAAGGACCAGAACTAAAATTGTATACATTTATGCTGAGCTGAGGCCGCAGGAGACGCGCATCACTGCCAGGCACAGGGGGGAGCAGCTGTGCCCGAGGGGAGGAGCAGGTGGGCCAGGTGGCCCCAAAGGACCAATCACAGGTGCTCCTGCCAGGGCTGCTCAGAGTGCCCTCTCCTGGTCTCTCTGGCTGGGATGCTGCTTGGGTTGGGATTTGTTTGTCATCACTCCCACTGCTGCTGCTGGTGTTCCTTCATACTGTTTTCTTGATGGAAAAGAATTCATTGAGACAGGTTGCCTTCTCCTGCCTCCTCAGGTAGGATCGACCTGGCTGTTCCAAAGCTGTTGTGGACTGTCACTGGGGACCCTGGACTCAGACCCCCCCATCTGCTGCTGAGTCCAGTTTGGGAATTTGTGGTCAGGATATAATTACCAGCTAAGGCGTGTGGATTCCATATTTACATATTTGCATATATTTTATTCATTATAATAAGTATTATCACTATTCGGAAAAATATTCTAGTTTTTTTCAAGCCCAAAAGTCTTTCTCCCTTATTGCCCTTTTTATCTTCCTCTAAGGGTAGTGCAGAGATAACAGAGAACATCTATCACTTGGTTATTGGCTAAAACCAAAGCTACATGCTTTTCTTAATAATAATTTGGGACATCATTTGTTATCTTCTTACTGTCTTTATGTGGGATAACAGGACCTCTTATATATACTTGAGTGGATCTTTTGCTGATTTTTCCAAATAAGAAAATTATTTTTAAAAAAACAAACACAACAAACCAAAACAAAACAACAACAAATTATTTTGTGGATATGCTTCTCTGTTTATAATGAAAGCTGCATATGGTAGGTTAATCTAGTTGCAGCACTGACTTTGGCTCTGAAGCTATGAGAAAATTCAGTCCCTTCAATTGTTTCAGTTTAAAGCATTCAAATGCCAGTGGATATTATACAAAACAGATGTTCTTTATATTAGAAGCTTAAAGGACAAAATCAATTTAGGAAACCATAAAAAAGAAAATAGTCTATTCTGTCATGAGCCATTATTGACTACTTTTAATTTAGTGAAATAAACTTCTGGTTATCCTTCAAATAAAATGGACAGTCAATAATGTAAAATAACAATGGTATTTATCCAGGTTGTGATCCCATTTCCTTCCTTCCTTCCTTCCTTCCTTCCTTCCTTCCTTCCTTCCTTCCTTCCTTCCTGCCTTCCTTCCTGCCTGCCTT
>NW_009954407.1:3289394-3290081 GCF_000747805.2 Chaetura pelagica
TCATTCCTTCCTTCCATCCTTCCTTCCTTCCTTCCTTCCTTCCTTCCTTCCTTCCTTCCTTCCTTCCTTCCTTCCTTCCTTCCTTCCTTCTTTTCTTCCACCCTCTCCTCCCCTCCCTTCCATCCCTTCTCCTCCCCTCCCTCCCTCCCTTCTTTTCTTTCTTTCTTCTACAATTGAAGAAGCTAGTGCAACTATAATATTCAGAACACAATCATTTCCTTCATGCAGAAGCTTTGCTTGTTTCTATGCTAAGGGCTCACATAATTTCACATCTGAGTTTTATTTTCTATGTAAAATAATTATGTACAAATTAATTTACACAGCCATATCAATCAAGAAAATGAAGGTAAATGTTTTATTTGCATATTTTATGCTTATGTTTTTCAAATATCCATTTATTGTTTTATTGTCACTGCAGTGAATCTAAAATCCATATTACAAACTTCAGCGTTAAACGTAATCCCTGGAATGTGCTTGCTCAAAGATCATTAGGCTGTGAGTGTTAAGGTATCAGTTGCCACTTCTGTTGTTCATACACTGATGGTCTGAACAACCACAGACTTAGCATGTGAAAATCTTCACTGCACTTACCTTGTGTATAAGTCTCAGTTCTCCATCACAATTGGCATAAGTAGAGAAAGGGATAAGGAAGCAATGACCTGCTAGAGAGTCAAGAGTAAGACACTT
>NW_009954407.1:3290126-3310775 GCF_000747805.2 Chaetura pelagica
ATGCTCTGTTATCACAAGGTCTCTGCCAGTGTCACATTTTCTATCTTTGTTGCCTATGCAGTGATCATTGCTCCAATCTTTCTTTTATTTGGCTTTTCTTAATAAAGAACATGCTTAGTTTAAGGCCACAAATATTTCCTTAAAACTAATTAATGGCTAATCAATTGCAAACTGTCCCTCTTACTTCCAGAATGGAAACACAAAAAGAAAAGCTGAAAGGCATAGTGGCATTATCCTGATGTCAGAAGAAAAGGTAAGGGAGGGGAGGACGTAGGATTTTCCTGATGCCATCCTTTCACTTGTAGCCTGCTGTGGCTGGTGGAGATCCAGAAAGGGGTATAGCTGCTGCCCAAGCTTGCATGAGGACTGTCACCAGAGACCAAGGGGACAGTTAATAGAAGTGACAATCAATGACTTTTTGCTTACAGGTGTCCTAAGTTTGACTGACAAGACAGACATACTTTTGGAGAGCACTTTCAGAAGGAGTCTGGAAGTCAATCGACTGAAGAAAAACCCTGGCAAAGAGTAGCATATCACTTTAACACCCCATAAAAGTAATTGGGGAGTGAGACTGAGGTGAAATAGTTCATTGAAGAGAACCTGCCCCAGGTGAAAAGCCCATAATTCTGTGCTTCCATAACTCATTAATTTAAATACCTGATGTGGTAGCTATGACAGCAAGAGGCATGACAGATACTGTGTTATTTTTATTGCAATGACCATGAGTGGCTGTCTTCTAACCAAGTTTGAGCTACCTACAGTGTTTACATCTGAATTAGTTATCCTAGGCCTCCTTTACACTTAGCAAAGAGGAATTTGTGCTTCTAAGGTGATAACTCACCTCAAATTAGACATGCAAAATGTGCTAAATTAGGGCCCTATAAATGTTTACTTCTATGAACTAATTGCCTCAAATGTAAAAGCATGCGTAATGTCTGTGGTGTCTGAGGTAGAATGCACTGTATGTCTTTGATGAGCTGAACATATATTCCAGTGTGATTTAATCTGTACTTTATTATATGAATTCTAGTTTGAGAAGAATGAATACTTATCTACATTTTCAGTTTAATGAAACATGCTACTCAAAATTCTCTGCAAGTGTCTAACTGAAGTTTAAGTATGCTAATCATGGCAACTACTTCATCATCATTCCTGTTTCTCTACTGTGACACTGTTTCCTTCTGCCATAGCTTCAGATAATCGCTGCTGAAACTCCCTCATTTCATTGATCAGTTGCCTTATTGTGTCCTCCCTGGGAGTGTCCTGCCTCCATGTTGCATGCAGATGCTTCATCTCCTGTCTCACATTCCCTTCCTACTTCTTCCTTGAATCTTTATCTCCATTGAGAGCTGCAGTTTGATGTCAGGCAAATCAAACACTGGTGAATGCTTCTCATTCTTAATCTTTACAAGTCACACAGCCTAGAAAAAGATTTTTAGTACATGAAGCTCAAGCAATGAAAGTGAATATATGTACCTGACAGGGAACCACAAAAAAAGGAGAGGTGACAACATGTATCTGCAATGGTTTATACGGGGTTTAGGTAAAGTATGATTCAGCTATCTATAGCATATTGGTATAAATTGGTGCAAGTGTTAGGAGAATTAGATTAATATTTTTTCTATATCATCTTCAGCCCCCTTGGCTCTTCTGGAGAACAGTATAAAAGGGAAATTCCCCAGTGAAATTATTTCTGCTTTTACAGTGTACCTTTTGTTGCAAAAAATACTGTCCTAAACATAAAATTTTCATGTCAACTTTAAGCCCAGAGCAAAGTTTTATTGATTAATTATAAGCCCCTGAAAATAGGGAATTATAATGTAAATCCTGACAATATTCATAGCTATTGTGGTACAACTAACAATAGTATACTAAGTAGCCTACCACATATTGTTATGGTAGTGCCCAGGTGACCAGGAAAGCCAATGGCATCCTGTCTTGTATTAGAAACAGTGTGACCAGCAGAAGTAGAGAGGTGATTGTCCCCCTGTACTCAGCACTGGTGAGGCCACACCTGGAGTGTTGTGTCCAGTTTTGGGCACCTCAATTCAAGAGAGATATCGAGGTGCTGGAGCGAGTATAGAGGGCAAGGAAGCTGGTGAAGGGCCTAGAGAATAAATCATATGAAGAATGCTTGAAGGAGCTGGGAAGTTTGAGAAAGAGGAAGCTGAGGGGAGACTTTATCAGCTTCTACAACTACCTGAAAGGTCATTGTGGAGAGGTTGGTGCTGGTCTCTTTTCACAGGTGATTATTGACAGAACAGGAGGGAATGGCTTCAAGCTGCAACAGGGTAGGTTTAGACAGGACATTAGGAAATTTTTTTCACAGAAAGAGTGGTTAGACACTGGAATAGGTTGCCCAGGGAGGTGGTTAAGTTACCATCTCTGGATGTGTTTAAGAGTCGTTTGGATATGGTGTTGGTGGGTATGGTTTAGGGGAGAACTTTGTAGAGTAGGGATGATGACTGGAGTTGGAGATCCCAAGGGTCTTTTCCAACCTGAATAGTTCTATGATTCTATGACAGGAAACAAACTAAAAGACTGGCATAGGAAAAATGGGGTTTCCACTTCTCATGTTTTACCTTTTCTCAAGACAACCTGTCTGTGTCCTTGGTAGCTAAACCATATGTGAGTTTTAACTATTCCATTAACAAATTCACGTTCACTAGTATCTTGCTCTTGTTCAACTGACAGACATAGATCATACAGTCTTTTTGTCTCCCTTCATTGTATTGATTTTATTGGTAGTTTGACCTTCCTAAAACAGAAAGTCAGAATAGGAAGCAATAAAGAAAAAGAACTAATCCCAAAGCTCGGCTGCTAGACTTCAGCTTGAGAAATTCTGTGCAGAAGTTTTAGTATATGGTCCGTGAAACCACGGAACCCAATGCAGCCGTAAAAAAAGGGAATAGATAAATTTATTCTGAAGTGATATTTTTTAAATTATATATTCTGATCTATTAATAATTACATGGAGATATTGTTTTACTGTATACTGCTGTATTTCATCCCCATATTCTGCTATTCTGTATATAGTCTGAACATGGTATCAGATTTGTTCCCCATATTCCTCCAGAGAGACATGTAACACTAGAGCATTCTCCATCTGAATAATCTGCCTAAGAATTTAACTATACCTGACTTCAGTCAAAAAGTTTAGATGAGATTGTGGCAATTAGCATAATTTAGGGCTAGTAAGCAATGTCATATATATACACTATAGGAAAAAAGAGTTGCTCCTTTGTAGGAATAGAGGACAGTAAGTACAAATAACATAGGAAAGTCATGAAGGTATTGAGAACCACATAGTGCGAGGGTCAGTTTTGGTGCTACCCAGCTGACATGGATGGAGAGACTGTGTTGTCTTTCCTGTGCGACAGAGAAGTAATAAAATTTGTAAAAGGGCACATATGTGTGATTAGATTGTTTTGGTATCCAAGCACATTTTATTCTTTTCACTCTCATTTGGTCTTGCACAGTGGAAGAGAGTCAGCATGGTTTAACATGTGCTTACTTGTTCAGTTATATTATTGGTCATTTTACTTTTTTCTCCCATTTTTTTCTCTGGAGTTGATTTCCAGTGCTATTTTTGACAAGCAAGCAGATGTTTTTTATTGTCATAATGGAAAGTGTCTGGATGAAAGGAAGAAAATATGTTCTCTGCTTCTCCTTAGGCCTTTAAGGCCTAAACACTCAAAGTAATCTTATCTATTTAGCGAACATGTAAATAATTTCAGCGTTTCTGGAAAGCATACGAAATAATACTTGAAGGCATGTTTTAACTCACCCACTTTCAATGCTGGAAATAGAGGGAAACAGTATAAATGCACCAGATCTCAAAGAATTGAAAGTTGCAGAATTCAAAGCGGTATCATTGGCAAAGTAATGAAAAAGTTTGTGGCTTTTAGGGGATTTGAAGAAGTTAGAGTGAGATTTTAGCATGATTTCCTAGCTAATATCATAGAATCATAGAATCATAGAATCTTAGGGGCTGGAAGGGACCTCGAAAGATCATCTAGTCCAACCCCCCCTGCCAGAGCAGGGTCACCTAGAGTACATCACACAGGAACTCATCCAGGTGGGTTTTGAATGTCTCCAGTGAGGGAGACTCCACAACCTCCCTGGGCAGTCTGTTCCAGTGCTCTGTCACTCTTACAGTAAAAAAATTTTTTCGGATATTCACCTTGAACCTCCTATGCTCCAATTTACACCCATTACCCCTTGTCCTATCACTGGTCATCACTGAGAAAAGCCTAACTCCGTCCCCCTGACACTCACCCCTTACATATTTGTAAACATTGATGAGGTCACCCCTCAGTCTCCTTTTCTCCAAGCTAAAGAGACCCAGCTCCCTCAGCCTTTCCTCGTAAGGGAGATGTTCCACTCCCTTAATCATCTTCGTAGCTCTGCGCTGGACTCTTTCGAGCAGTTCCCTGTCCTTCTTGAACTGAGGGGCGTTTTTATTGTCCTGTGAATCTTGACTTTATTATCTGGGCACCGATAATAAAGACCAAAGAGCTTTTCTCCTTCAGACACTGTGGACTAGTCAAAAGGGAAAGGTCACTAGGTCACTAGCTGATACTTGACAGTGTGTACAAATCCAGTGACTTAACTTCCTGTCAATTCCCATTTAAACTTCTGATAGCTATATGCCCATATTAACTACCTATCACAGAATCACAGAATCAGCATGGTTGGAAAGGACCTTTGGGATCACCAAGTCCAACCATCAACACAAAAATACCCCAAACAAACACAAACAACCACACACACTCCACCAAAAAACACCCACAAAAATCCCCACAACCTTGTCCACTAGAGCATGCCCTGAAGTGCCACATCTACAAGTTTCTTGAATACCTCCAGTGATGGTGACTCAACCACCTCCCTGGGCAGGTTGTTCCAGTGCCTGACCACTCTTTTAGTATAGAAATTCTTCCTAATATCCAATCTGAACCTCCCCTGCCGCAACTTCAGGCCATTTCCTTTGGTCCTATCGTTATTTACATGGGAGAAGAGGCCAACACCCACCTCACTACAACTTCCTTTCAGGTAGTTGTAGAGGGCAATGAGGTATTCCCTCTGCCTCCTCTTCTCCAAAGTAAACATTGCCAGTTCCCTCAGCCACTCCTAGTACAACTTGTTCTCTAGATCCTTCATCCACTTCATAGCTCTTCTCTGGACATGCTCCAGCACCTCAATGTACTTCCTGTAGTGAGGGGCCCAGAACTGAACAGAGCATTTGAGGTGCAGCCTAACAGTACTCAAGGTATAGTTACACAAGCAACAGATTCATTGTCTGATTTTGCAGACATAGAAAGACAAAACTTTTGGAAATCACACATATCACACATAAAACGCTCTGTTGCTTTGGGGGGACTCCTATTCTGCCTCTGTCTTTCTGTACATAGTCAGCAGCAATAAATAAGAGTTAAACTTCTGTACTAGTCAATTTCATACTTTCCATAAGCATTAAATGCATTTGGAACTGTGCTGTTCTTTTATGGATCCACAAAGTATGATCTTTATTATAGTATTTTAAATCTTCATTCAAACATGCTAATTCTAATTCTAATTGCTAATTCCTTTCACAAACACTGTATTTTATATTGAAAATTGTTCAGAAATAATATATTTTCTCTCTACAGCTTCTGCTATTTATAAAATGCATTTAAAAGGAAGCAATTGCTAAGAATTTAGGCTCATAGAAAAAATCACAGATTTTAACATGATCTGAAGAAAAATATATGGTAGTTATATTCAATTTTCATGCATCTCCAATTCCTTGCTTCATAAAACATGCCATGTTTTCTGTTCTAGTTGTGAAAATGCTGTATACATGGACATTCCACATTTTTAAAAGCTTAGTTCCTGCTTTACTAATGTAGCTGTCAGTCCATGGCACATTTAAAAAAAATAATAGTATTTTAAAATAAAAGTGCTGCAAGAAAGCCTATAATCAGCCAGTCAATAAATATGCATCTTACATTTCCTTGCTATTGCAGTAAGAAAGAGAAATGAAGGACAAAGCTGACCACAATCAATAACTAATTTCACTAAGAAGTCCACATTTTTAAAAGCTTAGTTCCTGCTTTACTAATGTAGCTGTCAGTCCATGGCACATTTAAAAAAAAAATAGTATTTTAAAATAAAAGTGCTGCAAGAAAGCCTATAATCAGCCAGTCAATAAATATGCATCTTACATTTCCTTGCTATTGCAGTAAGAAAGAGAAATGAAGGACAAAGCTGACCACAATCAATAACTAATTTCACTAAGAATAGGCAGTAGTCTGGTTCTGCATGTCTACATGTTATACTCACTCTGGATGAAGCACCACATTGGAATTTACCATTACAACTGGCTGAACAGAATAAGTTAGTGAAAAGCAAATTATGGGAGGATTTAATTTATTTTGGAACTCAGAATACATGACAAAATATGTAAATAAGGCAACTTAGAGTGATTTAATACTACAGCAAAATTATATAGTCTCAAGAAAAAGTTTCAAAAATGTCTGTGCTACAAAGACAGTTTCAAGATATAAATAAAGGAAGGAGCTGAGGGCTGCCATGTCTTGCTTCAGTAGGTTATGATGTAACAGTTTTATGTAGTTAACCATTTGTACATTCAACAAAAAAATGCTAACAGAATTATAAAGGGAAATTTCTAAATATAAACATTATTATAATATAGTTATTCTTTTTTCTTATTTAGATCTTCTTAAAACAACTCTTTTGTGCTATGGTACTACAACTTCAAACTCGGGTGTCCTGTAGATTTTATGAGAACAATAAATGCAGATGTCCTCATATTATTAAAAAGGAAGTATCTTATTTTACTAATGTACATTATTGAGTTATATGTATTCAGAGCATAAAGATAACTGTACTAAAAAGGCATCCAGCTAAAGATCAGAAATTCATCAGTATTCAAAAATGAATTGATTGATTCTCTCTCAAAATCAGCTTTACAAGAAATACAAATTGACAAAAAAGACAAAGAAGTAGGTCAGCAGGAGGCCCCAAATGCAGGTGAAATTAAAAAAAAAACAAAAAACAACTAAGGTTTCAAAAAGTTCATTTTCTCATTCTCACTCTGAAATAGATCAATTGGAAATACAGATAATAATTGGAGTATTCAATCAAAAATCTCTACTCAGACCTTTTTTGATAGTAAATTAGAGAGTATTCTTTCAAGGCTAAAAAAAACACTGAAAAGTTTTGCTTCAGCTAAAATTAAGTAGGATTATTTATTTATTTATCATATGCCTGAGTCACAATATTATCCAGGTAATTAAAAAAAATTAAACTAAATTGGTTTTCATGCCCAGAGGGCTAACACTCAGAAAGGCAAATCCACAAACAGGATCCACATTTTGGACAGGTTCTAAAATAAAAGATTTAATGAAAATATTTACAGGAAACTGAGAGAAGCGAAGATGTTTAAAGTCCATCTGGACATGGCACTGAAAAACTGGCTGTAGGTGGCCCTATTTAAGCAGGGGGATGGATCAGAAGACCTCCAGATGCCTCTTCCAGCCTCTGACATTCTGTGATTCTGTAAAATGTTCCCACTTCTCTGTCATAGCAGTCTACCCTTCCTGGTATGTCAGTTCAGCTGCTTGTGAGGTTTTGCTCTGAAATCATCATGCAACAGACCCAGATAACAAACAAAAGAACAAGTTTTATTTAACTTCTATTGCAGTGTTGTTTGTAATCCAGATTAATACAGTTTTGTGCACGACATCATGGAAATTATTTGGGTTACAAATAACGCTGCAATATAAATGAGCAACAAGCCATAGTGCAAGACTGGCAAGGGGTGGCAAGGCAGAAATGCAATAAACTTCAGTTATTGCCAAAGTTTCTTCATCACAAAACTGTGGCACTCGAGATTTTGTGTCCATCTCATGAAAGAGAAAGACATTAGGTTAAAGTTCTTCCTTCTTTTTACCCTTACCTGGTCTAGCTTCTTTGAAACAGACTAGGAACACTTGCACAACAACGTACAGATGCTGAAAGGTACTTCAGGAAGCTGTGTTGTCTGAGCAATTTTCTGCTGCCTCATTTGAAGTACAGTACCTCACTGTGCTGGCCAGCAGGAAACCCTGAACAATATTTGTCTTTCAAGTTTGAATCAGAGTCCAGAATTTGGCCTCCTTTCCATATATTGGGCAGGATTCAGTGTTTTAAAAGGCCAGCAAAGGTGCCTGGGTTTGTGTAGGCACTCAAAACATGCAAGAAAAGAGAAGGATATTCTAGGTCTTCCATGGATTAAAGAAATTTAGTCTGCTACTTTTAATCTTCCAGGAGTGTCTGATTATATCCACCATATCCTCTAAGGTTATCCTGTATAACCTCTACACCTCTACACTGGGACCTCTGGTCACAAGAGTCATGGAATCCTATGCCAAAGAGCAGAATGAGAGGTAGTCTAATGAAATACTTGGATAGAAAGGGGAAAATGGAGTTAGCATTCCTGTCAAGACAGAATTTGGGTTTCTGCTTGCTTCTTTGAGTTTGCTGCTTGGTTACATGAGAATGAGATTTCTTCCTTGTAACAGAATGGTTGTTGCTTTTGTTATGCATGTAGTCCCATGCATTTTATGCTGTTACATTTGAGAACATTTTTGCCATCCATTTTTAGCTTTTTTGTTGGTTTTTTTTTTCTGGATATGGCATTCCATCTATTGACAGTGCCTTCTCAATATCATTGTTATGAGTGAATTTTGCATCTTTACTTATTTTTCTCAGGTCACAAATGGAAATCTTAACTGACCTTGTACCTGTTATCAATACCAGAAACTTCCATTGAGAGTCTCCCACCAGCTTGCACTTATTGTGTCATCTCCTCAGCCCATATGTGATCGCTTTACCATTTCTCCATTACTATTTATGTTATTGTGTTAAACTAATAGTTTTCCAAGTGATATAATTTCACATGACTCACTGAAGTGTGAGCAAATAAATTTCAGCTGAATTGCTATGTAATAGACTTGCTATGCAGGAAGTATAGTAGGCAAACTTACAAAAAACTTACTTTATTTCCTTTATCTTGAAAATTATCTAGTTTAATATTAAAATATAATCTCAATTTGGCATGTCTGTTGTTTTGGTTTTTTTGCAAATCCAGTTTGCATTTAAAATTTGGAGGGTTTTTTTATGGGCCAAATCTTAATATCTCTGCAGATGAAAGATGTGATGACAGTACAGTTGTCTAGACAGTAACTCAGTTCTAGCTAGAGAATAGGAACAGAAAAAAACAGACATAGAAAGCAAATGGGAGAAAGACTAATGTCTTTATTTTTTCAGTAATTCTATACTTGGTAAATAACCTCTCTTCCTAAGTAGATAATTGTGATCTTATAAGCACCTCATGCTTCACATGTCAATTAGAGGCAGGAAAAGAAGAAAAATTAACAAAACAAATGTTTCTTTTATGAGACTGTAAGAGAAAATATGACAACATAAATTTATGAATTACTAAATTTATTCATATTTTTGTGCTAGCTCAAAATAATCCTTTAACATGGAATGTCAGTGAAAAATATATGGAGAAAAGAATAGGTATGCAATTCCATTTTTGTAAGGAAATACTCATGGATATTTATGATTTTTTGAAATGGAAATAGTTGCCCACATGAATTGAAATAGTGCTGTTGAAGTATATTGATAATTTTTTCTGCATGGTGAACAGATAGATGTACCAATGATGGTCAAAGAAAGATCCTATAAGAAAACAATTTTTTGTAATGGGACAAATGTGTGTAAATATTTTTCCATTGTTCTAACTTCTAGTTTATTAACACCCATTTACTTGTTCATTTTATTCTTTTGCCTTGTTTGTCTTCATCAATAATCTCTGCTCATCATTCAGGTTTATGAAGTAACCTTGAACTGACAGTTATTTTCAATGGGCTGAAAATATACTTGCAGATTCATTGAATTCCGTTAGATCCACTAAACAGTTCAAGTTTTTTTTACAAACTAAATAAAGCATCCTTTTTATCTTTTTTATCATAACTGCTTTTCCATGTCATTTCACAAAACATCTCTAAAATTATGCATATATTTGCTAATTTAAAACACTATGAAATGTTAAATAAAATCCTTATGTATATAAAGGCAACTTCAGACATGTGCCAATGAACTGGTCATCAGAGCCTCAAACTATGTCCTCAATTATATGTGTATCACCTGAGAAGTCAAGCCGTATTAAAGAGTTTTAGAATACGAGTCAAGGAATTGCAGCATGAATAGGACACGCTCTTGCATCTTCAGATGAGATTCAAAAGAGAATATCTAGTTAAGACACAGACTATGACACCTTTACATTTTTCCTGTCTTTCTCTAGGGCACATTCAAGAGCATATTTGTTTATTTTTATGTGTATACATACATTTTCCGTTACTATTTTTGGGATAAGAGTCATAAGAGTTACTGAAAATGTTAGTTGCTGTGGAGGGGTGGTACATCCACAGAAGTCACTCAGAGTAAGACTGCATAGTGCCAATCTCTCACTGGTCTAAACCAGATTGAACTCCCTCCACACTTTTGTGCCAGTGCTCCTGGCAGCCACATCACCTTGACTCCATACTCTCACTTCTGATTCAAACCTCTTGAATGGCTAAGAAGTTGGTCAATAGCTGTTACTTCTTCCCGTCTCTCTTTTCCATCACATTCACATACAGAATCTGACAAAATTAAGTATTTGCACAAGATGTAAAGGACATCCTTGTACTTATGATTTGCACCCATACATGTACAACAGGCTTCATAACTGAACCCAAAGAAAAAATAAATAAATTAGTATTTTATGAATGTGAACTGCATATAAATGAGCATTTATATGGTTACTGAACAGCAAAACTTTATTTTCTCAGGTATTCAAACTAAAAGCTCTTTCCTAACTGGAGAAGACACAGATAGCCATTTCATATTCTTCCATCCTACCTTCCTTCCTCGTGGTAAGTTGTATTTTGAGCTCCAACATATATGTGAAAAGCACGCTTAGACATAGAGACTATCACAGTATCTAGTTCCTGTATGAAGTCTTCTTGGAAAAGCTGTGTCCTGTAGAACTGAATCTAACTTTCAAGTTAGTCCCACTTTGAGGAAGACCTTGACTAGATGAGCTTCAGAGATCCTTTCCATCTTAAATTATTATATAACATTTTGAGTCATATATCGCCTTTGAGTTCAATAGGTACTGGGCTGGACTGGTATTTCTGGCAGATGATGACGTTTATCTAAAATCTTGAGTGTTAGGTCCATTCAAAATATCATTCTGGGAAAAGTAATTACCAAAAAATCTCACTATGCATTCAGTTATATTTTTTTTAATTTCAGAAGTAGGAAACACATATAGAATTTTTTTTTTTAATGAAAAACATATGTTAATAATATTTTTTAAAAATGTTTTTATATATACCATTCACCAAAATCTTAAAATATGCAGACATTTTAATCTTCTCTTTTCTGTTTTTCATAAAATGTTGGTCAATGACATGGATAATTTTTTTTCATAAAAAACAATTTTTTCATACAAACAAATATACAATATTGGATAATATTCAGTTGTCACTTCACAGGAGAGCAATTTTCCTCCACATACAACATTCTATGCCAGCATAAGCTGGTTATATTCTGAAGCTGATAAAAATTCAAAGAATATTAATGATAAAGATTTAAATAAGCTAAAATTATTACATACCACCAGGGCTATATAGTGTGCTGTTCTCATGTGTGCTGGTGTGAGAACAAGTTAGCTTTGCTCCTCGATATGAATACATTTCATTCAGAGATAACAGTGTTCTACAATGAAAGTCAGAATTTCCTGTCTCAGTTTATATTATATTGTGTTATTTTTTATTAGACTGTTTACAAAAAGGTAGCAATTTAGAAAAAAATTCTAGAGGTCAGATTCTCATTATTGGGTACAGGAAACCAATGCAAATAGAACAACTGACAGTGGCAAGCTGATGACTGAGATCTTCTAATTTAGTTAAGAAGCTAACTGCTATAAAACCATTTTTTAGGTGCAACTGTTGGCTACAGTCTAGATATTATGTCTAAGTTTTTAGTGACAAGAAAGCATGTCCCAAAAGCTAGAGTAATCTATTATTCCTTGTGACTTCTTTCAAGAAACATTTTCAGACAGGATTGTCACTCAGATTGAAGCACAGGCAATGTTACCATTCCCGGAGCAGAAGTCCTGTACCAGGTGGCCTTGATACATGGAAGATGAGTCAAACAAAACTGAAATAGCAACAGGAGTATACTCATAACATAAAAATAGCACACAAGTAGGGATGGGGAGAACAATATCTCTCCACAAGAGAGAACAGGAGAGCTGCCGAGGAACGAGCTCAGTAACAAGCAACAGCTGGAAACTTTGAACAGCACAGAGGACTGAGGGAAGTATCAGATAACCGGTACTTTCCTAACAACACAGAGGCTGGCCAGAGAATCTGCAGATAATATTGCTGTCATCAGTGCACATCAAGGTCTCACATCCCAAGGGATAAGATATGCAAGAAAAAATATATGGTAGTATTCAGTATTGAACTGAACCAACTATATGTTACATCTAAAACTAACATGGGGCAACAGCTGCAGTACTGCCAGAAAAAAAAAGGAAAAAACAAACAACAACAAAATGACAAAAAACTAAACTAAACAGTACAATATTTATTCAAAGCAAGACATCTGTGAAGATCAGGTAAAATACTATATGGGCTCAGAGAAACAATGTTGGACATTTCTGTTTAATTTCAAATGTAAGAAGATTCTTTAAATAATTTTGTTAAAAAAAGAAGGATTGACATTATATCCGTAAGTTCCAGAGATATTGAAAAGTCCTGATTCACCTCCATGATAAAAGATGAGTTTTTAGAGAGTATTTAAGCAATTCACATGAGGAGGAGGACTGCTTAGGCTAAGTACAAAAAAAAGACTTAATCAGCAACTTCAGATGCACTCTGATACCTGCATCTGAAAAACAAAAAATAGTTGAAGAGGCTGATAATAAGGAATAGATATCACTTAGTGGAGTGGGAGCAGATTTAGCAAGAGCACTAAGAAAGCAACACTTTCTCCTGTTGAAGTCACATCTTATGGGACAAGGACTGATATGCAGCTGCACAGCTTCTGCATCCACACACAGGTTGCACTGTGCCATTAAAGCACAGCAATGCTTTATGGCAATGGCAAAATGTCTGCCATTTTATATTTACAGAACAACATTTATGCATGGGCAAGACATGTACTTTCTACAGCTGATCAAACAGTAATTCTGGTATCAGACATCAAAGTATTCCCAAGACAAGACATCCCAGCAGGCCTTGGAAAACTCCCTCTTGTAATAGTCTTAACCAAGTTTGGAAGACACCAATCCAAGAAATACTGTCAGAGGTTAAACAGATCTCATAATTACATTATTGACTTTTTTTCTAAAGCAGCACGGAGACTGTAATGGATTATTGGATGCAACTTCTGAATTTTTCAGGTCACTTACCATATGAATAGGCAAGGAGCAGGTAACCTGGGAAGTATACTGTAATCAAAGACTTAGCAAGAGCCAAGCAAAAGTGCAATAATATCTGCCTTATTTTAATATTAATACATCTGTGACACCCAAAAATCCATTAAGATAGCAATTTATTTGGGAAAGTGTTACTTGTGTAACACCTACATAATAAAAACATGAAGTGATCTCCTAATGATTGTAACATAAGGGTGCTGAGGAATTTACAGGAAAATAAATAGAATTGGTATCCCTGCCTGTTTTGACAGTGTTAAACCCACTCTACATCTATATTAGCAACAGATACATCCCTTAATGCTTTTAGAGCATAGAGCAATGCTCACACACCGCAATCAGTAAGCTAAGAACATCTTTCCCTTTCATTCACGGTGTTTCACAGGCGATCACTATACTCTTAAAGCATTAATAAAGACTGAAGAGAGCAGCCATTCAACCTAGCAATGACAAAATGCTTAAAACACATCTATGTCTGCCATTTCTCAGAGGTGCTCTGTGGCATGGCATTCTCCTCCCCCTTATCCAATAACTGCGTAATCTAATAGCTCCTTTTCACCTGAGATGCATTCAAATTTCTCATTGGTCAGATAAATCTGAGCTGATATCTCCATCCACCCAAAAGAAAACAGTGTATAGATATATTACTTCCTTGCCCTGTGGAAAATGTTTCTCCTTGAATGAATTCTGAAATCCTAGTCAGACAAGAGATTGACTCCATGTTTTAGAGCTTAGACAGCTGAATGAAGGCCTCCTGTCTCAGACAAAAGGTTTGTTGTACAAGTGAAATAGATTTAAGAAATGTGAGAGGCCAACCCAAAGAGACTCTCATGGTTAAATCAACCCTTGAAAAAAAATGTGTTTAAATGTTCTCAAGGTGAGAGGAAGGGTGAAAAAGAAATTGTGTAATCTGCAGCCACAGTGAATGTTTTAACCAGCCTTTTTTGGCAATAGTATATGCAGAACATACTCAACTCAGCATGGTGCATATAGTGACCGCGTCACGCTGTGCAGAGAAGCTAGAAGAGATCCCTAGATTTTTGACTCATGGTGGGTACCAGTGGAAGAGAAACATTTATCTACTCCCTACTAGCAAGAATTGATTGGTTTGGGAAATTTTACTGCAGGAATAGAAGACTTTCAGCACCTCAGGACACATTACAATAACATTAACCTATAGGCTGGTTATGTGCTCAGGGTCTAAACTTGAGACTAGTCTGGTAGAGAAGTTAGAAGAGCCCCAATTATTTGTAGCTGTAGGTCTTGGCATACAGAACTGGATTTTTCTACATACATAAATAAATTATTAAAAGCCCTCAGGTGTCACCTTTTCACTCATAACTAGTCGATGACCTTCTGCTACAGAGGTAAATGGCCCAAATGGAGCAGATGCAGTTTTCTTTCAAAAACTGAGCACATCCCAGTCAGAGTAACAGTCATTGTATAAAGAGCTTCAATTAAATAGCTGCTAATGGAAGCTGAAATAACAGTGGGAGTCAAGCTCCATACTGACTTAATGAAAGCAACAATTTCAGTATTAGCCAGCTAATAATGACATTACCAGCAACAGAGATGTATTCAGCTAAAGGAAAACAACAATAGCAAAAATAAAAGTAAGAAGCAAAGGAACCCCAAACAAACAAAAAAACAAACAAACAAAAAACCTACCCCAAACCAAAATACATTCATCTTTTCCATAAAGGTTTTCAGCAAAAATACATTTTTGACAGACCTGCTGCCACATGGGTTGGATTGCAGTTACCCATATGCAGTGGATTGTGTGCTTATGGAAGGACAGTACATTTTATTACAGCACTGTATCCTAAAAGTAATTATTTCAGAAAAGTAGAATCTAGCAACTTGTTTGGTAATCTGCCCTGAGCAGGTTAAATTCAGGCTTTTTTACAGTGCCCAAGAAGCATTCACAGAACAGTCTGGGCAAGGCACTACTCCAAACAGATTGCATGCATGAGGACTCTGAAGAGAGAAAACTATGTGCAGAGTGCCACCACAGATTGGTACTTGGCCCATTTTACTTGCTTACAAATACAGCTGCTACTAGAAAACATTGTGTTGGTAAAATCACTACCTTTATCAGGAAACACTCCAGAAAAACTCTTCAAAACTTAAACATGCAGAGGATGATTACCAGTTCTACACAAAAAGCCTTTGGTCAGACCCTCATGTAACACAAAGAAGAGCATTCTACTGATTTTAAATTATGTCAGTAGTGTTATGCTGATTTCCATGTGCTAGGGATCAGGCCCATTGTTTCACAGTACAGAATCATCTTCATTTAAGGTTTTTGTTTAAACAGTTCTAAGATATTTCATTTGTCTGGAAAAATTGCTTCTGAACTGTGGTTTGTTGGTCTGTGTACCTAGATGAAAAGGGATTAGAGCCTTAAAGGCAGAGAGAACTATAAAGAACATCATCCATTTGTTCTTAAAGAGGATCACTAAATGCAGTAAATCCAATGCTATTATAAAATCTAGGAAGAACTGGTGCAAAAAATTTCCACAGAGTAGTGGGGTAAGAAACAAAGGCAATAATGAAGGACAGATCTTTGAATGGAATAACACAATAACACAATTTTGAGTTGCTAGTAAAGGAAAAATATTTTAAAATAAATATTTTCCTCTATATGTTTTAGATATCTGTGATTTAAAATAAGAGTTTTAACCTCTTTTTGGCAGGTAATGGCAGGAGAGGTAAAATTACGAGCTCTTTAATGGGCCTTCAGATGAAATGTCCAGCTATTATCTGCCTTACTTTATCTTTTAGTCAGTATCTTAAAACTTTCTGACATTATAAATACATTAGAAAACTGATGCACCTGAGCCCTCTATCTAATGACTATTGCAACTCCATAACTATTACATAGCCTAAAGCCATTCTATAGTCTCTCCTTTTTTGCTGTCTCTTATTTTTCCTTTTTCAAAATGAGGATTACCTCATCTGTATACTTTTAGTTGCAGTCTGTCACTTTCTATCCAAACCTACATTACTCCAAATACAGACTGATGTCTCTGTGAAAGAAAACATTGGAAGGAAAAGGAACTTCCAAAGCTGACCCTCAGGAAAAGGGAATCTGGACTAAGAAAGGGAAGTGTTTTCTCATGCATTGATAATACACAAATTCTTTCGCATCTCTCTGCACATAAGTGGAATAGGAGAATGCTCCAATGTTGAAAATAAAATTAGTGAAGTTGAGTAGTTTTGCACTGAAAAGTATCTCAAGTGAGAAATTAACCTGGGCTTCCTGTAGGTTCTACTTAAGACAACAGGGATGTCATGACTTCACAGATCTTTCTGTTGGAGCATCACACTTTGGATAGCTCCCATTTGGCCAAGATGACCAGAGATTGACTTTACATGTTTCTGGTTACAGTGTTCAGGAAAAAGGAGGATTCAAAAGCCCATCTAATTACTTTGAATTTGCAATTTACAACTGTAGCAGCCCCAGGCTGTCAGAGCATACAGAATCAAATTCCTGATTTTAGTCAGAAGAGCTGGGAGCCAGATTCTTTCATATGCAAACAAATTACTTGACCATGTGTATATAACATGGGTAGAACAAAGAAGCAGGATAAAGCTTGCAAATTTCTAAAAATTTGCCTTACAAGTTACTGTATTTTATTGTTTAATTTCCAAAAATCTTTGGGGATAGAAAAATTGATTCTCACTCAGACATCTTTGGAGAGAGACAGCTGACATTTACTGACATTCCCTAAACACAGATAACAGAGCTACAATTCCTGGGAACTGCTCTATTTGAAGTAGATTCTACAGATCTGCTTCATAATGTGCAGGGGTAGTATTTTCCCCATCTCATCAAGAATTCGTCTACACAATTTCTAGACTGGTTAGTCAGATCAAGTTTGAACTTGCTTTTGCTGAATGCATTAGGAAAATGCACCCTAACGCTACCCATAATCTTAGTCCTCCCCATCCTTAGTCAAAGGATTTATCTCATCTATACTAAAGCACTACCAAAAAATCCTGCAAAGTCACATACATATTCACCAACTAGTAGTAGTCTCCAAGCTGGAGATGAAGAGCCAATCCTGCCTCAGTTGCTGATGTCATTTTGATTCCTCTAAGATCACTTTATCCTGGAATATCTGGGAAGATAATGGGTTCCCAAAATATTTTTTTACAAATAGGAAAACTGGCATTAAAAAAATAGCAAGTAACTCTTTTGGATTATGTAACTGTACTCTTTAGGTTATTTCAGAACCTTAATCTAAACCTTTGGGTAATATTTAATGCATAGCTAGTGAAGAGGCCTTTGGTAACCTCCAGATCATGCCACATGTCTCCAGTGAACCATTTTGGGAGATTAATTCCCAGAGAGGACACAGAAACAGCTCAGGAACACATTGACTACCTGGGAACCAAATAAGGCAACTAAACCCATTAAGGCTTTTCACTTAGGAAGGGTATTAAACTCACAAAGAGGAGAAACAAAGAGGATTTTTGCTGGCCAAAAGGTAAGTCACAAAGCAGAGCTCTGGGATGAGAGGCAATGGACTCAAACTCAGGAATAGGAAATTCCACCTCAAGATGAGGAAGAACTTCTTCACTGTGAGGGTGACAGAGCACTGGAACAGGTTCTCCGGAGAGGCTGTGGAGTCTCCTTCTCTGGAGACTTTCAAGACATATTTGGATGCCTTTCTGAGTGATCTGCCCTAGTTGGTGTTTGGTGTTGGGGTTTTTTTTGGTTGGTTGGTTTTGTTGTTGTTGTTTTTTCCTGCTCTGGCAGGGGAATTGGACTTGATCTTCGGAGGTCCCTTCCAACACCTAATATCCTGTGATTCTGTGAAAACACAGCAGAAACCTTGAATATCTCTGAATTTTTATTTTGGGGAGGATTTCTGTTTGTCAAACTACAATGAAGAAATAGGGCTGGACAGCTACATGTCTCTTCCAATCTGGCCTTAAACACCTCCAGGACAGGGGCTTCCACAACCTCCCTAGGCAACCTGTTCCAGCACCTTACTACCCTCATGGTGAAGAATTTCTTCCTGATGTCTAAACTAAATCTAGCCTCCTTCAGTTTAAAACCATTACATCTTGTCTTTTTACTGCTCTATCTGATGAAAAGTCCCTCCCCAGCTTTCCTGTAGGCCCCTTCAGGCACCGGAAGCCAGCTATAAGGTCTCTCTGGAGTCTTCTCTAGGCTGAACAGTCCCAACTCTCTCAGCCTGTCTTCATAGCACAGCTGCTCCAGCCCTTTAATCATATTCTTGGCCCTTCTCTGGACCCTCTCTAACAGCTCCATGTCTTTCCTGTGCTGAGAGCTCCAGAGCTGTATGCAGCACTCCAGGTTAGTATGAAGGATAAATTTGTGTATGTACTGATTTTTAGCAGCTTACACATCCATGGTGTCTTATCGAAATTGGTTGCACTCCATACTTCTTCACTGATGAAGTGCTAGTCAATGGAAAAATTCTACTTCTCTGTTGTTTTCTGTCCCCTGGCCTCCAGAAGAACAGCATCTAATCAGACTTGCACAGACTGCACCGAGGGAACAGGCTCACTTCTCAGCACGTGATGTAGCTGGTACCTCCATCTGCTTTGCCACGGGAGTGGAAGACGTCAATACGGGCAATGAAGACTTGGAACCGTTTCCCTTGCCTTCAGAATTGCTCAGGAAGTATTCAGAGCCAAGACTGTCTGACAGACGATGCGTCTAATATCAGTGATCAGCATGGTGTAAAATGTGTCTCTGCATAAAACATCCATTGACCAGCTGATTTAAGATTCTGTGAGGGATCAGCCCTCAGGACCCACACTTTTGGGAAGTGGTGTCAAAACCCCATTTTAACACCCCCCCTGCCCAGCATCTCCCACCTCCCAGACAAAGTATGCCTGAGAGGATGGAAACAATGATGATGGTCTGCATATGGCCTACAGCAAGTACAACAGCTAGGATAAAGATGACAGTCTAGGGGTGAGGAGGTACTCCAGCTGCTTAGTCTTTTGACTCAATCATGCTTACCTATCCTTGTGAAACAAGGAAACTAGGCCTATAAAACAAGGGGCTGCAATGGTGGGCTTAAGGAACCTCACTGACAACAACTCTCCCCTGTTGGCTGGCCCAATGCTGGATTCAGGACTGGTGATTTTCTGTTATCTATCTCTCTAACTTTTCTTCTCCTATTCTCTCTCTCTCTTCCTTCCCAAAATCATTAAGTAATGCAAGGCCTAACCATAATTTTTTCTCAGGCCATGCAGCTTGAACATATATGAATTGTGACTCCTGTGATCTAAATAATCAGCTTTTATGATCTCTCAGCCCAAAATAATAATTGAAGGACCAATATTCCTCCTCTAGTTTTAATTAAATCTGATCTTCAAATACAGACCTTGAATGTCATTTCAGCTTAAACTGATCAAAGGGTATGGGACAGTCGAGCATTTCCTTGGACCATGACATTTTAATCACTCTTCCTGGAAGGGCCAGGTCTGAGACAAAGGTTGGATCCAGGTGCAACAAGGCTCCTCTCTGAGAAGGAGTTTAGAAAGCAAGGGAGTCCGATCTGAGTCTCCCTGGGTTGCCTTACTCAAGTGTCACGATCCGTGACCTATTATATCTCCTTATTGGAGTGTATTAACTTATCAGGATTTGCTGAGAGATCCACACGTGGGTATCGCCTCACACAGAGGATACAGGAACTTATGTCCTGACTTTTTTGAGTGAATAACTCGCTCAGTGCTTACTAAATTTCTAACAACAGCAAGGTTTATTGTGGGGAAAACAAAGCAATTTGGGGCAGGAGGTTCAAAAGGAGTGATTACAACACATTAAACATATATGGGTACACCTTAGTTACACATCTTATCCACGTGAGGGAAGCAGAGGGGAGGGATTTGCCCGAATGGCTGGATTATATTTTCCCCTATAAGCTGGGGTAGCCGGAATTGTCTCACCACGCGGCAGTGCAGGTAGGATGAGCTGGGTAGCAAAGAGGCTGCAGGCACTCCAAGCGCAGGCCGCCCCCCCCACCACAAAGCGGCGGCAGTCGGTGCGCGGCTCCGGGACCGTAGGTGTGCAGAGCGGCTCCGGGACCTTGGGACCGGGGCTTTGGCAGCTGCAGCTGCGG
>NW_009954407.1:3311020-3328160 GCF_000747805.2 Chaetura pelagica
CGGCTCCTCCCCTGCAGCAGCTGCTCCCCCCCACACACACACAGAGGGGGTTCAGTGCCGCGTGGAGACACCGTTTTAAGTCAGTTTTGTCGGCTGACTCAAAGGACATTTCATGTTCGTGTAAGGAAATACCTGGTCCTTCACATCAAGTCATAACAGATGCTCTTGCAGGTAGGTCATCCCATGTATATTTTCCTATTCAAAGAGAAATATGATTCTAATTAACCATCAGAATATCGTAGATTTTCAAAACCTAGCTTATAAGTTTTAAATACAAGTTTATATTCACATGAAACAACTTGATTGAATTACATTAAATATTTATGTTGCTATTTAAATTTATAGAGAAGAGAAATAACCATTGGAAGTTAATTGCAGTTCTAGACTAAGATTTTATGTACTATACAAATGAAATAAATTCCCAAAGCAAAATGTTCTTTTTCTATTAGTAATTACTGAACACCAAGTCTCATACAGGAAAACATCCAGACAAAACATTTCGCTCCATAGCTGACTTAAAAATACGTACTCCTGGACTTATTCCTTGGCCTTTTCTTAATCTTGTGTTGATCAGAGTTAATAAATTTCAGTACATTTTTATAGTGGATGGATTTCTAGCTACCCTAATAGACTGACATTTTGACTACATTTTCAGTCAAAACTTTCTGTTAATGAAGTGAGGTTTTCGCCTGTTACACTGAAAAATTCAATACAAAATGTATTTATCCAGGCAGATATATGTGTTCAGGTGTCTGCATAATCAAACAGATTTTCCTCCAAAGTATTTCATATATCTACTTTATTATGTGGTTTCTGTGCTCCTAATCATTAACAAGCAATGTTAATATTGTTCTAAATAACAGTATATTATGGATTCTACATGCCATCTCAGATCTGGTAATATTAATTTAGAAAAATACCTGTTTTGTTTCTAAAAAGAGTTATAGAGACAGTTAGCTATACAGGGCTATATCTGTACAGATGCAGATATGTGCAGATATGTGGAAACACATACTGTCTAGCAGAGAGAAACTGATCAAGGACTCAGAAGACACCAAGTCAAATCTAACTTCTGACCCTGCTTTACTGTCCTATTTTCAGATGAACATGTTCCTTTCTTACTTAGCTTTCTGTATTTGCCAGACAGAGATAATGAGCTCTATTGTTGAACAGCTGTATAATAAAAGAGCAAAGTTCTTTTTGCCTTGACAGATTTCTATGAATGAGCTGGGACAAGCGATATGAGTCAAGACTGTATGAAGTTTAATTTGTCCTGAAAACATCTGGGTTACTCTTTATAACTACCCTTGGTTCAATAAAAATACTCATTTATATAAGGCTCGGCATTATGCTGTATTAGCCAGTAAAATCTCTTTATTGGTTGATGTAGATTTCTTATGGGTTTCTGTTCAGCCTTTTGACTTCTGTGAAAACTCGCACTGCTGAGTCCTATCAAATTCCTGTAACCAGACAGCTAGAAGGGCTAAAAGTTTATGTTGAGACCACTGTACCAAGTGTCTACCAAGTGTGAATGTTTTCCTGTTGCTGTATGTATCTGATAGCCTTCCATGTCATAGAAACTGCAGGGCCATTCTCCCCCATCTTTATGTCATTGGCAAGTGTTCCTTTCAATTCAAGAGGAACAGAACAAGACCTTGAAAAGATAAAATTGCAATATTATATATTCTTTGCTGAAAGATGATACTTCATAAAGCCCAATTCTGACTTCAGCAATCTTCCCATTTTCTAACAGAAAAGGTTTTGAGGACAGGAATTATATATTTTATGCTTCATATGCAAGACAGAAAACTGGAGCAGCAATGACTGTGCCACAGAGCTGAGGGAATAATTCAGAGTTAATAGTTTATTTGCTGAATACAGCTTCCTTTCTTTCTTTTTGAACAGTTATGAAGAGGCATCTCCCTTTCAGCTGCAAGAGGCAATGGCACACTTGCTCACTCAAAGTGAGCAAGAGGCCATAATATACCTTTCACCTATGCAGCCTGCATCCTTGTTGGAGTCCTATAACCACAAACCGCTACATGATGACCCACCTCTTGGTGTACAGCCATGTGTATTTCCTGATTCTTGAACCAACCAGGTTGACTTGTGGTCTCTAGAGCATCTGAGGAATTATGGTTCTCTGCTGCATACAACTGAGACCTGCAGGCCTGGTTTTGGGTGTTCACAAGTCAAGCATCAACAGTGTGAGTCTCATACATACTACATGGCATAGCTCTGAACAGAAGGCTGAGAGTAGTTTAGAGATTCATAATATAATAATACCACTAATTTATTCATTAACATTAGCCAAATTCTGCCTGCAAATATACTTGCTAATAGTATAGTAAGCAGTTTACTACAAGTATGGAGTAACAGGAGGCAGTAAAGATTATTTTTATTTTGATCTTTTATTATTTATTGGTAGTAACAAACAGGTATAGGTCTTTTGTTTGATGCCTTTGACTGCCTATGCTAATACATGTCTTGCTCCAAAAGTCTGGCTTCATAAATTTTCCATTCTACAAATAATTCTGCCCATGTTTGGTGATATTGTAAGACTGTTTTGGCTATGCATTAAGTTAAGAATATATAAAATGTTTGTACGAACAGACTATGTGTTTGATAATGATGATGGTGTGTGACTATAATTGGAAAAGAAGTGCAGGAGATTACAGCTGAAGTATTGCAGCTAGCATATAAGCAACAGACACATTTTCTTTTTTGTTCTCTGCAGGGTAGAGCAGAACAGAGCTTAGAACTAGTAGCTTATTCTTCAATTTCAATAATTGCATACTAGAACTCCAAGTACGACTTTCACTGGTATCATCTACTTTTCAGTAACAATCCGTATCTTAAGTAGCCTCTCAGTAAATTAATTTCTTGGAATGTTCTTGCAAAGTGAGCACAAAATGAGTTAGAACACTGCCACAGAAATTCAATGTTTCATTTAAATAAATATTTGCAGGTTTAACCCCTCATTATCTGTTTAGCAAAGAAGGGCAATAAAGCTGGTGAAGAGTCTAGAATGTAAGCCTCATGTGGTGTCTGAGGGAACTGTGGTTGTTTAGCATGGAGAAAAGGAGGCTGAGGGGAGAACTTACCCCTCTTGACAACTACCTGAAATGAGGTTGTAGCAAGGCAAGGGTTCGTCTCTTCTCCCTACTTGCAAGCAGTAGGACAAGAGGAAATGGTCTCAAGTTTCACCAGGGGAGTTTTAGGTTAGATATTAGAAGAAACTTCTTCACTGAAAGTGTAGTTAAACACTGGAATAGGCTTCCTAGGGAGACGGTTGAATCACCATTCCTGGAGGTGTTTAAAAGACATAAAGATGTGGTGCTTAGGTGCTTAGGAACACTGAACTTGGTAGAGTTAGGTTAATGGTTGGTGAGTTACATTCTAGAATCATAGAATCATAGCATTCCTGATTGGAAGGGACCCCACGGATCATATCGTCCAACCTTTCTAGGTACTACTATAGTTTATATGAGATGGCTCAGCACCCCCCTGTCAAGCTGAGCCTTAAAACTGTCCAATGTAGGGGAATCTACCGCATCCGTTGGGAGACTATTTGATAGTCCTCATGGTTAAAAATTTACCTTTTGGGTCCCATTGGAATCTCCCCAGGAGCAACCTGTGCCCAGGAGGGGCTGTGGAGGACAGTATCAAAAGCCTTGTAGAAGTCCAGGTAGATGATGTCCACTGCTCACCCTGCATCAACCGAGCAGGTTACTTTGCCATAAAAGGTGATCAGGTTTGTCAAGCACAATTTGCCCCTGGCAAATCCATGTTGGCTTTTCCCAATTATATGCTTCAATTGACTTGTGACTGTCCCCAGGAGGGTTTGCCCAGTAAAGCCACTCCAAAAGGTTCAAATGAGAGTTTAAGTTTTCCTTTCATCACCGAGGTTATTTTTTTCATCCTCAGACTACACCTGCATACTGATTTGCATGACAACTCAGAAGTCCAAATTGAATGAACATTGCCTCTGACTGCCATTGCATCCTTAGGGCAACTAGTGCGAACACAATGACATGACAATTTTTGTTGCTGACAAAATGGAGTTTGCATACCCAATCAGATAAACTAGGTAAGAATTTTTATTTTATGAAGCCAGTCCTTTTTCAGTGACTTCATTTGGATTGTCAGAAGATAAGCATCTTCTGTGTAATGTTACCTGACAGTTTTCCACAAAGTGGAATGGTAATTTTTTCTCCTGATATACAAACAAAAAATATGAGAATACAACTGTATTTACTCAAGGCCTGCAGAAAGTAAAAGGAAGAAGAGGAAGGGAAAGATACACTTCTCCACTAATTTTATTGCCATAAATGCAAAATCAGAGGGGCATGTTTTTAATTCAAGTAAGACAGATTGGATTTAGGATAATCTGTGAAATACATTTTACATCATCAAAGCAAGAAGAGTAGGCTTTATAAATTCTGTGAGAACAACAACATTTTTTTGCACAATTCCTTCCTTTTTCCATCTGAAAGCTGGCAGATATACTTTACCATAAGAGAAGTTCTAGGTGACCTCACTAAGCTGGACTTCTGAACCGTCTTTCTTTACACTCATATGTAGGAACTTACCTACTCCACCACGGGATCTTTCCCATCTCACTTGGTCTCCATTCTCACCTATGGGGTTATTTGTCTTGAAATCAATCTATGCTCCTTTTCCTTCTCAGGATAGCCTCTTTATTCAGTTCCAAGTATCCACGAAAAAGTGATCTTGTCAGGAACTTCACTGACAAGATTTCCAGTATCTTTTCTCCAAGTGTTTGGTACAAAGTAAAGACACAAGCTTGAAAACTGGATTGCCTTCTTGCCCCTTCTTCCTCCTCAGATGCTGCTGAATGACCTCACCTCAGCTGGTGAATGACTCTTCAGGCCACCAGCAACAACCTTCCCCAGAGAAATGAACTGCTAATTGATGTGGACTGCTTGCCTGTAAACGAGGAATAGTTACCTCAATGGAGCAAAAGATTATTTTACACAATCCACTGCTGGCATCCACCAGGTGTATACACAAGGGACCTTCAGAAACACCTTAGCTGATTCAGTTTTTAGTCTGTTACGAGTGTGGCAAATTGCTCGGCAGCCATAGGATCCAAAATCCGAGCATAAAATAAATCACAGCCATGTAGCACCAATTTTGGCCAAAAGTCAGGGGGGGCATGCACTCTTACATATAATTAGATAATAAATTAGATACCTCTATAGTAATATTAGTATTAATATTAGTAATAAATTAGTAATAAATTAGTAATAAATTAGATACCTCTTCTTGTAATAAATTTTGTTTACCTGTAATTCACTAACACTTGAAGTACTATCAGTTTAAATGTTTATGACATTTTACATTCTGCTAATCACACATTGTTTCCATTGGAAAAATTTTGGTTTGTCTTTTATTTTCAATGAATCTTAAAATACAAAAACTTTTATTCTTTCTGTCATTGTTTTTGCACCAGTATAATTGTTGATTTCATTAATGTCAGCACAACTCAGAAATGAGTTTTAGATTAGTTGATCTGCTTTTGCTGACTAAATTTGCAGCAGCAAAGCATAAAGCACTTCAGGCTCTTCAAAAGCAATCTTTTTATTTCTCATTGAGAGACTGGTGGTTTATAAAGCAAACAGATACACAGATTTCAATACACTCATTTTTTTTGTAATTTCTATGCAATGAGGGATTTCTATGCACTAGAAAACCAGCAGATTATACATATTTTTTTTGTAATTTGGCACATGCAAAACATGCAAAGCATTCTACCTAAATTGTACAGCTGTTACAGTCACACAAGATTGTCTCTATAATTAAGAAATATAATACATCCAAACAAGTAATATATATGTGTGTATATACATAAGTACATATATATTCACTCACAAATAGTCCTTTTGCTGTAGGAATTTATGTGTTTTGTGGCATCTGACAATTATCTTGGTGAAATTAAATGCAGCTTCTGCATGCTGCCTAGCTTTGAGTTTGGTGCTACCTAGGCAAGCAGCCACAGAACGTGTAACATATTTTTCACCTGCCATGAAATGTTGAACTCCTTCCATGGTTTTGTATTAAAAATTTGCAATTAATTTAATTTTCACAGCATATTCCAAAATAACTCAGTGAAATGTTTACTACTAGCAGTACTGGATTTAAAAGCAATGAAAAAAGAATCAACTTTTGGAAGATTTTACATGCTATAATTTTCAGATCTGTAACCTACAGCAAGGGATGAGGGATTAAGAATATGTATGAGGATCTGAATTTCAGTCTCTGATATGACTTTTATATATTGACATCTGGAACAAAAAGGATTAGATGCATAATTTAATCCTATCAAAGCCAACTGTAGCTTCTCTTTTCTACAGTGTTAAATGGACAGAAGCTTCGTGCAATAGCATTTGACTATCTAAAAGGGATTGCATGACATGGAAGGGATGTTGACTTAAGGCACATGATATAAACAGCTTTGCAGCTCATCAGCAGCTTTTTTTGAATTAGGAGACTATGTTTCATTTTTGAGTTCATGACTTTGTCTTACAGAGTTAGATGTATTTTAAGGATGCATTCTTGCTGTCACATATATATTGTACAAGATGAGATGCAATTGCTTCCTTTTCTCTATGGGTAATAAAAGAACCTTAGAATACTATCTTAGAATAAATTCTTAATTTTTAGATGGTTAAACTTAGGTGAGATGCATCCCATCTTGCAATTGGCCTGTAGAGAGCCTCTGTAGCTCTCTTTAGGTTCCTCCCTGGGCCTGATTCTTCACTGAGTAATGCTTCATGTTTCGTACAGTCTTCATTATAACCTTGCAATGTCATCAAATAAGAATGACAACCCAAGAATTACCTTTTGTTTACTTACCTCATGGAATTGCAAATATTTTTACATGTCAAATACCTAAAGATTCATTGGACAATAATTCAGTAGGTCATGCACAATACACAGCACTAAATATTATTAGGATTTCCTATTGCCACTAGTAATAAAAGTTACTCCTCACAGTTGATATTAGCAAACATGTTCTTTTTTTGTTGTATGTGTTTTCCTGAACAATAATTAAAACAATCTTTCAATCTTTTCTATTAGACACAGTCATATTATAAATGGGAAGAAGTACCATATGAACAAGAGTGTTTAATTTTTAAAATTTAGGCCCCAATTGTATCCAAAACTCTGCATATTTAGCCTGCTTTGATCACTGTGGGAGATGTAAGTAAGCATGTAAGATTACAAATTAATCTTACTTACACAGTAGGAGAAAGATTTTATGTCAAGGAGTGAGAATTACAGAGGCATAATCAGAACACTTATTAGCTTATTACATATATTAGTCATACGGTAAAACATGAAATATACTGAGCTGGTACTAAATTATGGGTAAACAGTGTCCAAGACACAAATAAGTTTTCACTTGAATATTTGAAAACTACTGCAGGTGTTCTGGATGGCTCTTCAGGGTCAAAACACTTGTTCAAGAGTGTAAAGTTAATAATGTATGCAATTACTGGGAGAATCAAAGCCTAAAAAAACGTTAGCTTTCCCAATTATAAACTTAACCGATCAGCATAGCATAAAGCTGCAAGGTAAGCAGGTACATTCTGCTTCAAATAACTATGGATTTTCCAACTGGCTACCATATCCTGCAGGTTCCTTTCCTAAGACAACACTCACTATGGACATGTCCACGTTTACAGATGGGTCCTTACATGAAGAATAATTAATTTTAAAATCAGACCTTGGTCTGTCAGTAAGAATTCTGTATTGAACATCCCCATGTCTACACGAAGCCCTGCTGAAGCTCATGGTACTGAACAGGGACAGCAAATTTTGTATTAGCTGTCACTATAGAATTGAATCCAAAGAGAGGATATAAATATAAATTTTCACTTTAACAAAGAAACCTGTTTCACAATGTAAATTAATTGAGTTTTGAGAATATACAGTAAAGAGTAACTGTATTTTAATGCTCACTTTCTTTTTGCTATAATTAAGTTGTTTGACAAATTTTTTTACCAGGATTTTTTTTCTGGAAGTATAATTTTGCACTGGTTTTATTGTATTTAAAATGTTAAAATGCCAAATATTTTATCATTTTTTCATATTTTTTAATACTGTAAATTAAATACATATTAGTTATAAAAATAATTACCTTGTCAGATCTTACACCAATAGAATGACTGAAACATTAACATGTAATTTATACAGTGCATCACAGATCAATACATCTTGATGCTGACTAAGAAAAGTAATTTACACAATGGCAGCTATATTCTGAGCTGTAGTGTTACCCATGTGGCAGTATAAGGAAAAGCAGATACATAATTCAAATAGGACTTCTTCCTGATGATGCTGAAGTTATTAGGAATGACAAAAAAGGGCTTAAACTTAATAAGTATGACCCACTCTGGTACCTTCTTGGGTGGTAAGTAAGAACTTATTGTGAGGTGCTAAACATTCTTAGATGCCATTAATTTCATTAGGAGCAGGAGGTATGCAGCACTTCTCAGGAGGTGCTCATCATTAGCTCAAAATTAGGTTCCTAATGAGAGTACAAATAGTTACCATATTTAAAGATGGCTTATTCTCTCAGTGACTAAATAGCATTGAAAATGACTAAGTTTCCCTTGAATATTTTCCTAAAACAGAAATGGCTTGAGGAAATGTGGGGTGTTTTAACTGCTGTTCTTGCAATTCTAATTCAAGTTAGTGGGATTGGGGATGGCTTTTATCTTGGACATACTGAGTTGTTTTTTTTCCGTCCAAACTTTCTGAAACTCGCCAAATTCTTACTTTGTTGTTCTAAGTGACAGGCAATGATAACAGAACGTGACTGAACCACAGGAAACAAGAACTGCATAGATTATTTGCTATCAAGGCAATACTAACAAGGTAAGATTATTGATGCTTTACATTGAAAAATGGGGGAGGAAAGGTTATTACCGTGTTTGTAAATACCTCTTCAGTGACCTTTTCACAATCACCAAGAGATGCTACATGCCTCTCTCTGCCAGCCTGAGGATAGCCAGACAAATCCCCAATATGTAAGCAGTTTCATCAAGCAACAGGTTTCTACAGGTATGTTTTTTGCTAATGTTTAAGCATGTTACAGAGTTGTGATGGAACAGTTCACTGTTCAATGGATAATTTGCAAGCTATTATTCCCAAGCTCAAAAAGAGGGGCTGTGGCAAAGCTACAAAAATTACCAGGATCTTTACAAGTTAAAGGGCTTTGTTTCTTCCTGATAACTACTCTCTTCTTGTTAGTATAATTTTAATAATTATATAAGTCCTTGTTTTTTTTACGATAACATTCTCTTAAGCCTTGACTGCATTAGACCTGCACACACACACACACGTCTGTTATACATTTTTTTTCTTGAGATCCCCACTAGCTACTAAGAGCTTGAGCTTACATGGACTAGGGTCTAAGCAGGAAATATGTCAAAAAAGAGCTGTTGTTCAAGAACAGCTGCTGATCTACACACATCTCTAGCTACTAGCTGCAACTGTTTATGTTAGCAGCTGTGAAAAAGCTCCAGAAAGATTTTTACTTCTTAATTGTAATTCTTCGTTGCACTTAAGGGGCACTGCAGCCAGGCAAGAGAAACCTTTGTGCTATTCCTTGTAACTGCTTGGTGTAACCAGTTTTATCTATAGGGAGAGAAATATGGAAGGCCACAGTAAATAGATTGGGAAAGAGCATGTCCAAATATCTCTTTTTTTTGCAGTATGCTGATTAGAAATTATCAGAATTAACATATCAAAATAAGGAGAGATGGCAATTTGTTACTTGTGTCTCTAAGTAATTGAGTAAATTTCCAAGTTACTGAGTGAAAGCAATCATTTCCCATGTCAGTCAGTCTGTCAAACTCAGTAATTCTTGAACACCATTTTAGATGATGAGCCTAAAGATAAGCAGTTTTTCTAATTTTATGAGAACTGGCAAGTGGATGGAGAAGAGACACCCTATTATTATTCCTTGTGAAAGAGGCTAATGAGATGACCCTTTCTTAGACATCAGAGAGAGGAGGGAAACCAGACATCATTAGTTATGCTGCACACATTACTACTAATTTTTTAAAGGCTTTCCACGTTATATCATCTTCTGTTCTAATTGCTATAAGTAGGAGATGAATTAGAAGAATACAGTACGTGGGTTGGAAGGATTGATATCCCATCTAGACAACTCTTCCATTCAGTATAACAAATAAAATTAGAATACCAGACTCATTGTGAATTATATGGCCAGTTTGCTGAGGCTGATGAGAGCAGTACAGAAGCCTTAAATGGACTTTAACCCATAACAGAACTGTCATTGATTCTAGGACCTTGAGCTACACAAGTGGTTTCAAGTTGTTTCTTCAAACAGAGCTGTATTTACAGAAATGTCCCTCCTGTCTGGTGTTTCACCCTTCTGCTTGTATTGCTTTAATGTGAATTAGATTGAACAGATTTTTTTAAATTATTTTTTTTAAGTTCACATGGTGTATGTCAAATATCTGGACTGTAATTGCTCTAGTCTTGAGGCTGTTTTATGTTATATTGTATAACAGTTCTTTTAAGTTATTGAGAAATACTACATATACCACCAGAAGGAAACTCCAGATCTGATATTGTCATTATTTTGTTCCTTATTATCTTGCTTTTAAAAGGCTGTAATTCAAATTAAGTATTTTCCTTGCTATTTGATTAACGAACAATGGTAGTACAGCAAAATAAAGTTTTTAATTGACAAAAAGGTGCAGCCTCTTTATGAAGCAAGTGTGATTTAATTGAAACATCTTTCTTCTAACTTGGACAGCAATAATATTGTGCAAATTGTCGGTTGTCTTGGCAGCAAAACTTATACCTGAATAACCTGTGCTGAAAACTGCCCCTGAGGTGTAGCATTGTTTATCAAGCAAAAAAATATGATTTTAACTTTGTGATGAAGCTAAATAATGGATAAGTCTAACATATCTCTGTGACATATTTCTTTGGGGAGCATGTACAGCATAATGACCACTAAATTTATGACAGTTTTCAATTGTAACTTACTGATTTTATGACTGCTAACTTTTTTTTTATTTTTATGACTGCTAGGTCCAGATGACATCCACTAATACCATGACATCAAGTCTAATAAACATATTTCTTAGGGCTTGTTAGCTTTCCACTCTCTGCCCTCATTTGTGTTCCAGGGAAATAAAGCTGGTTTTAGATGTTATGAAAAAAAAATGCTATCTTTTCTGATTATTTTTTTTTTTTCAGCTTGATTTTTTAAAATTAAATATCATGCAAACAATCATGGATAATATTTCACTTCTTTAGACAAATTCCAAGATATTTTATATATTTCATCCTTTCTTCCAATTGGACCTAACAATCACTAGTGACGCCACCAGGAACGCCAAAAAAATTGTATCTCCTGACTAAGCAGGAGAAGGGGCTTGATATAAAGCACTGCTTTCTCATTGCTGTTTATGAAATTACAAAGCAATCATTAACATGAAAGGTTTCTATTTCCTGTTCTGAACTGTAGTACAGGGGCTATTAGCAATTACTGGCATAAAAAGTGCCCCTACAGGCAGCTCTCCAGATATTCTCAGATTTGCAGATTTACCAGTTCCCTGCCTGTCTGCCTGACCTCAGGCTTTTTCTTCTGTGAAGAGTTGGCTGGACTGAGGAACTAATTTGTAATGCAAGATAATAACTTTATTCAATCTACTAACTTTTGAAAAATGTTCTATATTCATATGTGCCAGTGAATGACACATTGTTTCTATTTAACTATATTTTCACACATATTCATCTCTTTCATATAGGATTCCTATAAAGCCTCTGAGATTGGAGATAGTGGAAGTTTGCTGGAACAGAAATCAGTTATTAAAAACAGGTAGTATACAATTCCAGTTGCTCTCAGTAAGAGCTGTATTACCCCTCTTTGGGTGTCCTCCATGTAAGGTACTGAATAGCAGAGCCAATGTAGTAACAAAGCAGTTCAGAAAGGATTTGCAGTATAAGAGAGATGGGATTAATTAGGCAAGGAGCCATTGATCGTTGTGAGGCTTTTGCAGGAACAGAGGAAGGTGGCTGTCATCCAAACCCTGCATTTCCTGGAATACAAAGAAAAAGAAGCATACCTAAAATGGTAACATTTGGATACTGATTGAAAGATTCCCACTGTGTGAGTATGTTACAGAGTTAAAATAAAATACTTAAAAAAAAACAAACAACAAACTATATTTTTTATTTTTGTTTTGCCTGACAAATCATCTTGCCATACAATCTGCTGCCTGTGAGGCAAACAGCTCCTAAAGTGCAGAACACAGAGAAAGCTCTGTAGGTAAATACATTAAAAGGAACTTAAAGAAAATCATCCATTTTAATTTATTTTTAAGTCTAAAAATATTGTCCAGACTGAGGTAAGAAAAATCAAAATGAGAACTCCTGGAAAAGTATTAATTTTGCCAAGTTTGCTTTGCTTATCTGCTTTTTCCACAAATTTTCCACATTTTTAGCAATATTGCCCATTTTAATTAAAGCAGAAGCAAATATAAAGGACACTAACTTTTTTTTTTTTTTGCTTTATTCAGCCAACATTAGGCATCTATTCCATCAGGTGGCATCCCAATGGAACAAAGATTTGATAATGTCACTGAGCATAGATTTCATAATTTCATTGATCAGATTAGTCTTTCCAAGTAGATAGACAAGGACAGTAGGGCTGTGGATGGCCTGGAGTAAGGAGCTTAAAATCTTAAAAAAATTCTAGAATCATAAAACAGGGTTAGAAGGGACCTTAAAGATCATCTAGTTCCAAACCCCCTGCATGGGCAGGGACATCTTCCACTAGACCAGGTTTCTCAAAGCCCTGTCCAACCTGGCCTTGAACACTTCCAGGGGCAGCCTGTTCTAATGTCTCACCACCCTCATAGTGAAGAATTTCCTCCTAATGTCTAATCTAAATCTCCTCTCTTACAGATTAAAGCCATTACCTCTTATCCTATCACTATGTGCACTTATAAAAAGTCCTTCTCCAGCCTTCTTGTAGGCCCCCTTCAAGTACTGGAAGGCCACTACAAGGTCTCCCCTGAGCCTTCTCTTTTCCAGGCTGAACAACCCCAACACTCTCAGCCTGTCTTCATAGGAGAGGTGTTCCTATCCCCAGATCATCTTCATGGCCCTCCTCTGGACCCACTACAAGAGCTCCATGTCCTTCCTCTGTTGGGGGATCCAGAACTCAACACAGTACTGCAGGTGAGGGGAGAAATTTTAGTCTGTGATATTCTACATAGTCTCTGAATCTGGAAGCCACTGACATGCAAACTGAATTATTTTTTAACTTGGCCATTGTCTATGGACACTTTTAAAGAAGAAAAATAACCCAATTTGAAAATTGAAAGGCTTGAGCTTTCCAAGCTAGTGCAAGTTTACTGTGTCTTCCACGGCTTCATAACCACCCTAGCAGAGTCCGTCTTATCATGGTTACACTGGATCACAGACTGCCTATGGCCCTTCCGCTGTTACTCCCTGTGAATCAGTTCTTCTTTAACAGATCTTGCACCTTTCTTTGATAAACATTTCCAGGCAAATTCCCTTGCTCCTGAGACTGAGATTCTCATCTGATTTACACTTTCCACTGTTGTAAGGTTTGAGAACTTACTTAATTTTTCAGTGTAATGTGCAAAGTAGGATTCAGTGCCTTAACTCATACATTCAGCTCCCCTGGACTTTTTAATTCAAGTTCCGATTCACTTACCCACTTTGATCCTTCAGTTTAGTCAAGTTTTCTTCTCAATCAAAAAGAGACATATGAAGGAATGGTCATGACTGAATCATGGGCTGTTAATTCTGCAGATATCATATGCTTGCTGCATTATGATCTTAATGTGCATTTTTTTTGAGAACCAGATTAGATAAAATATCTTAAATCTTGTCTGATACATAATTTACCCAATCGCTCAAGCAAACGATGAGACTCATATGTTAGAGAACAAATGCACACAAAAAGAGGAAATGCAAGAGGCAAACTCTACATACTTAAAAGAACCAACTAGTTGAAGTGGCATGTTGTCACACATTAATGCCAAAATTTATCAGAACTAAGTACTTTACTGGCGCCTCACACTTCAGTATGAGGAGTGTTTCTAATCCATGCTATACATTCTAAGAGGGTTTCTTACTGTTTTTTCTCTCTCTCTTTTTTTTTTTTTTTTTTTTTTTTTAAGAGCTTGTGGAGTGAAAGATCAGTATCTGATGATACTGGAAATTCTGCATGTGATTAGAAATGTGGCTGCAGTGACACAAATAAGTCTGGCAAGAGGCATCCTTGTCAAAGAAGATTTCCCAAAAAGCTTCAGTACAACCAGGAATATGAACTCCCATGGTTATTTAGTTTTCTGCATGAATTCACTCCCAGTTTCGCTGTCTAAGGATGTGACCTTAAATTTAGACACCTGAAGTCCAGAGTAGTTTTCCCATTGACTTAGCAGACTGGCTCAGGCTCTCATCCTCATCCTGCCTAATTTGAAGTATCTAAGACTCCAAAGTTAAGGATCACAGTCATGACCTGCCTACATACGCTCAGATTGTGTGTAGAATGGATTGCCCCTCTGGAATTGTTTCTCTCCCCTTCAGTTCTAGGAGCTTATGATGAGTAGGGTCTTAATTAGGTAGCACAGGTGCTTAAAGCTAAGTTTCTTGAAATTAGGCCTCATTATAGATATGAAACAACTATTCCTTTAAGGTACTATATTAACCAAAACATGAATTCAAAATAAGATGTATTTTTTGATCTAAAGTAAAGTTTACAAGTTTTTTTATTGCCATTTAAATGGTGGTTAAAGTAACAGTTATTTGAAGAGGAATTTTCAGAACTTAACATGATTAATACATAGTTTAATATAATTAATCTTTTATATAATATCCTGTACATCAAGAAAAGCATACATAATTACTAAATACGTATTTTTTTAATTTAAAACAGATAAATTAGATATACATTAGAGATGAAATCAGCCTCTTCTTTGGAAGAACATGAGGTTTTCTTGAGATGATTCCAACTACTGACTGAACCCCACCTTAAGGAAAAAAACCACAAAGCCACAGCTCTGCCCTCTCTTCCATGCACAAAATCTGTAATACATAATAAGAAATCTTTAACACAGATATAAGGTTAATTATGGCTATATTAACTCTCAGACTGGCTTCAAAATTTAAAAGAAATGGTGCACATTGTTCACTTCCCCCCCAGTATGTCTTAATCCTTGACCAAGTAGAGGTCATTTTTTTAACGTCCAGCACAATCCTTTTCTCCATATAGAAAGAAGGGCGACATGCACTTGCACTGCAGAGTGACCTGAGCCTATTTTAGCAAACTCCCAGAAAGGTGGCTTTTTGTCTTTGGAGAATTATGCCCATAACAAAAGCTTCCCACTTACTCTTTCTGGCCCACAGTGCAAAAAGCAGTTAGTTATAGACAAGATAAATCTATGAAGGCAAGTAAACTGCAGACTATGAATATGTGTATTTTTGTTGATTGGATGTTAGATAAAGGAATTATTTTTTCAACTTGCATTATAGAATCTTTATCCTCTGTGAAGCACATTCTTAATCTCATGACCCAGTTCTTCAGTGGATCTGTGATGAGTAGTCTTGAAATCCTTATACCAGACTTTTCAACTTAAAAAGTCTTAGGAATGTTCCCTTCCTTGAAAACAAAACAAAACAAAACAAAACACACACACACAAAACACACACACACAAAACAAACTCAAAAGAAAACACAAAAACCCCAGTATTATTCTTCTCAGACTGAGAAGGACTCAGACCTTCAAACAGGCAATACACAATGTAGAACAGGCGGATCAGTAGAATACTCTGCTAGTAATAACCAGAGTGTTTTGGAAGAAACTCTGGTGTTTTGAAGTAGTTTTGGTTCCTATAAAATTAAAAACAAAAAAGCCCTTGGCAGTTTTTTACCAAATAGTAGATAAATCTGTTTTTTTCTATGGACACTATTCTTACTAATCCAGAAGGGGGAAATCTCTGCAAGATTTTATGCATTTGGTATTGACAGCAAAAAAATATTAGTATATGAATGCAGGAATGGTGACATTTTCTTCTAGATTAAAGAGGATGGAAAGAAAAAAGTCAGATGTATAGTTTAGGCTTGAGGTTAAGGCTTACAAGGCGGCTTTAAATATTTGTAGTGTTCTTTTCTCAAAAGTAAAGACCAGTGGCTTAATACTACAGGAATTAGGAAGAGGAGATGTACAAGTACATTCAATCTGTAAAGAAAATTCTTGGTTTCAAACATTCTAAATACTTCTGAAAGTATTAAAGAAAAAATTAAACACATTAATACAAACTTACGCATCATAGCTGTTATCTTCTTTAATCCTTAGAGAGTTCTTTGTGCTTCAAGACTTTGGAAAGAATTAAGAAATGGCTCATATTAACAGTCCATTGTGTATTCCCCTTAGTACCATTTTCTTCTTTTCTTACAATTACTGGGACTCATCTTCTTTGCTTGAAAATAGGATTTTTGTCTCATCTGAGTCTCTGCTATTTAATTCCTACTTGAAGTCATAATCCTCCCTCTCACATCATGCCAATTTCTTGGTAGCTAATTCTGATGTCACATGCAGGATTTTTACTTCAGAAGAGCTGATTATTTAGGTACCCTTTATGTACCAGAATTTAGTCTTTCTGAAATGTACAAATTAAGGAATACTGCAGCCCGACAATTTTAAGGTACTAAGCTCAAGGCACAAGTTGTGAAAGCTTGAGCTCCTGATTATTACTTTTTATTAGTATATTAATAGACTTTCTGTTAGAATAAGAAGGTAACTAAGAGTACACTCTGTCTTTGCCTTCCAAAATACGCTTTCAGAAAGATGCCTTTGTGATACACAGGCTGGCCACAAAAATTTAAGGTGAGGTGATAATTTTTCCACTCAGGCAATGGTGTCAGAAAAGACTTTGACCTGGACTGGTTTCAAACCTCTGATTTAAAACAGACACAATGTTATAACACTACCTGATACCCACTTGTCCAAATGTATTGTGTTTGTTTGGGTTTGTTGGTTTTTTTCCATTTCTTCATGAAATGTCTAAGTCTCTGAAACAACTTCAAGAA
>NW_009954407.1:3328197-3329381 GCF_000747805.2 Chaetura pelagica
TATAGGGAAAACCTTTTGTTGTAAATGAAGAATTCTGTTCTGGCAAAACCACAAAGAATAAAGCAGCCAGAACCAGTAACTGTTTTCTATAAACCTAGGCATGTTAAAAAATAAGGGCAGTTATCGATTGCAAAAAGGATCTATAGCTGAAAATGAAACATCTTTTGATTATTTGCCTGGAAAGGAAGCCCTCTATTATAACCTCAGTGCTGCACAGACAGGATCATAAATTGGGCTATATTAATTGCTACACAACTATCTTTTTGTAGCACCAAAAAAACCAAAACAGCTGGTACTTCATGCGGGAGAAAAGTATCTGCATCATTGAAAGCTCAATATCTACAGCTGACCAACTCTTTTCGAATTAATTAATTAATTTGTAGGATATAATATACTGAACATTTGAGCCAGAAAAAAAACCTGAAAGAACAGAAAAGTAAACAACTTCAGCATAGCTACAGGAATTATCCTTTGTCTTACTTGATATTTTATTTCATGTGATTTGATACATGTGATCAATCATCATCACAAGTTCTCCTAAGTTAGGATTTGCACTCAAACATTTTTAAACCTTTTCCCTCCAAGCTTTCAAGCATTTCTTACATGAACAGATTGGAGACGACAGTGCTGATGATGTTCATACTTTTTCATGGGAACCTAAGCAGAAGTTAATAGTTATTGAAGTTGAGAATATTATCAAAATACAGAAAAGAGTTACCTCTCAAGGTTCATGATATTTTTGATGTATTGTTCTTTTGGGTTTCTTTGGCATATACCTAAAACAGGTTGTCAGAGTGGGAAGTTTGTTCAGAAGATCTCCAAGTATAAAGGAACCTATTTATGATTCCTTTGGAAGCCTCCTAGCACTAAACCTAAAGAAGAGTACATTAGGAGGAGGATGCCTTCTGGCATCTCGATGCGAGCTCTGTGGAGGAGACACCGAGCGTTTTCAGAATCCTAATTAAAAAAAATATAGATAGCTTCATCTGTCTAGCGGAGCTACGAGCGCGGCACGCGGAGCCCGAGGCGTTCGGTCCCCGCTTCCCCGCGGGTGCTGCTGATCCCCGATCCCGCGGGCGGGCCCGGCGGATGCGGGGAAGGGGGCGCGGGGCGGGCGCTGCGGCCCCGCGGCGGGGAGCGCATTCCCGGCATCCACACGCCATCTAGCGCCGGGAACAGGGGCG
>NW_009954407.1:3331153-3338273 GCF_000747805.2 Chaetura pelagica
TTACTGCTTTATGGACCACTGCTTCCTTCTAGGGGCCTCCCATGGATCTTGTATCCAAAGGATCTGGCTGCTAGAGGATCTGCTTTGAATACGTTGATTTCCAAGTGCCCTGATTTGTTGTCCTAACTAGCTAACCAGCCCCTGGAAAGGATATTCTGGGATGAAAAAGGGGAGGAAACAAAAAGGAAGAATAAAGGTTTTCAGTTAATACTGACAATCACAACTATGCTCAGAAATTCTGTTGCCTTGAAAATGTGTGAGCCTTTGTATCTTTCTTTCCCCTCTCTGTTTTAGTGGCTGGACCAGGACTATCTCTAGCTTGGCTTCCTTAACTGTAGTAGGTGTTTGGAACCATGGCAGCAGGAGTAGCAGCTTGGTTACCCTTCGCCAGGGCAGCAGCCATAGGATGGATGCCAGTGGCCACAGGTCCTATGCCAGCTGCTCCGCGGCAGGAGAGGAAGCGAAGTCAGGACTCTCTGATTGTGCTGAATGTGAGTGGCATCCAGTTCCAGACGTGGCTGGACACCTTAGAGCGCTACCCTGACACTCTGTTGGGCAGTTCGGAGCGGGACTTCTTCTACCACCCTGAGACACAGCAGTACTTTTTTGATCGGGACCCTGACATTTTCCGCCACATTCTCAACTTCTACCGTACCGGGAAGCTTCATTATCCTCGCCAGGAATGCATCTCAGCTTACGATGAGGAGCTGGCTTTCTTTGGCATCATCCCTGAGATTATTGGCGATTGCTGTTATGAGGAGTACAAGGATCGCCGGCGTGAGAATGCTGAGCGCCTGCAGGATGATGCCGATCAGGATCCTGCAGCTGAGAGCTCCCTGCCCTCAATGACAGCTCGGCAGAGGATGTGGCGGGCCTTTGAAAACCCACACACCAGCACACTGGCCCTGGTCTTCTACTATGTCACTGGTTTCTTCATTGCTGTCTCTGTTATTGCCAATGTGGTGGAGACAGTGCCCTGTGGGGTAAGCCCAGGTCGCATCAAAGAGCTGCCATGTGGAGAGCGTTATGCTGTGGCTTTCTTCTGTCTGGATACTGCCTGTGTCATGATCTTCACAGTTGAGTATCTCCTACGTCTGCTGGCGGCCCCTAGTCGCTACAAATTCGTGCGCAGTGTCATGAGTATCATTGATGTGGTTGCCATTATGCCGTATTACATTGGTCTGGTGATGACAGATAATGAGGATGTCAGTGGGGCTTTTGTGACACTACGAGTCTTTCGTGTCTTCAGGATCTTTAAGTTTTCCCGCCATTCGCAGGGGCTGCGCATCCTGGGCTATACCCTGAAAAGTTGTGCCTCGGAGTTAGGCTTCCTCCTCTTCTCACTCACAATGGCCATTATCATCTTTGCCACAGTCATGTACTATGCAGAGAAAGGTTCATCAGCCAGCAAGTTCACCAGCATCCCTGCAGCCTTCTGGTACACCATTGTCACCATGACAACACTGGGGTAAGTGCAGCTGGTGTTTGGTTACAGCCAACATTTCAACAAGTGTATTGGCACAAATGGAAAATGCTCAATTTAAGGAAATGTTGATAGAAAAAATGCAAGGGTAAGTTTTTGTTACAGAACTTCATGAATACAACTCATCACTACTTTCTAAATGTTTTACACCTGCTAATGAGTTAAAAGTGTTGCTGAAATTGAAATAACCCAAACCCTAAAACTGCAGATAAACTGAAAAAGCAAACAAAACAAAACAATCTTGAAACTGTTTGGGTTCTTTGCAATTTTCTCTAACACTATTTTTGGTTTTAGATAGTGAAAGTGGAGTATGTTATGAATATCTGTGAGTTATCAGGGGATTTTTAATGGGGTAACATGTTTGCTGACAGGACTTGTTACAGTGTTGTTAAAGCAGTGATAACTATAAGGAGAGCTGAACTGTGATCTTTTACTTTGATCATGCATGGAAGTATGTGGATCTGCCATTTTGTTTGAAGTAATGTATTAATGTAGACTTGGATATTGAGTTCTGTATTACCAAATGATTTGTTTTCATATGAATAAACCAGGTATAGATACCTAAATTCTTGTTAAAAATATTCCTGATGTTATTTAAGACACTGGATCAATTTACTTGGATTTCCATGCACCTGTAACTTGTAAATGACAAGTGTCAAGCTATACTGACTGGTAACAAACTCTAGAAAGTGATCTAAGGATGTGTGAGACATAAGGCAGGTCAAGAATATGTCTTAAAACAGAGTTTTAATGAAAATATAAATTCTTTCAGAGAATTAGGAGCTTAAAGATGCCATTGTTGACATTTGACAACTATGTACTTTAGTGGAAAGATGTGAGATAGTATTATTTCCTGAAGTCTCTGATACCAGAGTTGCATTAGCTGATTCTGTGCCTTAAGTTGTGAAATGCATTTATCTGTAATTATAACAGGGATTTAGACAGCTGACTAATTGAGAATACAATTTTTTCCCCTATTCTTAATTTTGAGCTGTAGATTGTCATCTATGAAACTGAAACTTTGTTGATTCCTTAGAAACTTTATTGTTCTTTAATAATTACAGATGTTAAAAGACAAACTTTTCATTTTGATGAAGACAAACTCCATAATTTTATTAGTCAAACATTTTGCTACATCTTGTTGGGACTGTTGAGATTTATGAAACATTAATAACTTTTAAATTTAACAAAATGAAAGTGCATTATTAAACTATTATTAAAAAACTTATTTATTATGTGCGATTGTAATTTAGTTGGGAAACACACATGCAACACACTGAAAAATATAAAGGGACTGTCTCATGCCACCATTTTTTATACAGGGCTTTTATCTTCAGCATAGTGTAACAAATGAAGATAAATATAGTGCATTATAAATATTTCATATGACTTGTAAGGGCAAGTTATGTTAAAAAGGAGTGACAAGGGCTTTGGGAATTTTAATCTGCTTTTTAGGTTCCTGGGTTTTTTTGGGGGATTTTATTTTCATTTCCTCTTGGTAATGGCAAACTGAATGTACAAGTTAGCAGAAGGAACAAGTTATACATGCTAACTAGTTCCATAGTCCTGTATTTCCTCATGCTGGTATTTCTTGACATGTAATTTTAATTAGAAATGTGATGATTTCCACAAATTAGGTCTTAAGAATTTACCAGTGTTTAGAATGTACAATCTGAATATAAAATGGCAGGAGCTGCTCTGTGTTTTCTGTAACAAAAGGTGTTGGAGCAAGTTGTGGTGGCAGTGACGGGCACTCTGGGCAGTACCTGTCCATGGTACTGAACATTGTTTTGTCTGGGGTTTTATGGCTGCTTTGCAACTGGTTATGACGTGGGTGTGGTATGTCTTTGGCATTGATATGATACTTCTGTTTCTTTCACACGTACAAGAAAAAAGCATTATTCTATAGTTTCAATTATTGAGGCATTATTCTGAGTAAATTCTGCAAAAGTACTGATGACATTTGAACATCATTAAAAATCTCTTTGAATAGAGCCTAAGAACCTAGGTTCAAGTCCACAGACAGATGATGTTTAGGTCCTGAGAAGAAGAAAATGGGTTAAAAACGCACTCGTTCTCGACTCCTTTTTTGAGGTAGTTTGCACAGAGAAAGTTTTGAGCAGGTCAGAGATCCAAAGTTTCACCATCGGAAGTTCAGGTATGATTATAAGTTCAGATATGACAGACATAACAGATTTCTGGGAAAACTTTAATCAATGCATTAGCTAGATGGTGTACTTTTATAACATCATGATACCTATATAAAGGTTATGTTTAAATGTTAAATATATATTAATATATTAATATATAATAAGAGATTTAAATAGAATTAATATAATAAAGCTTTGAACTCCTTTTAGCTGACAGAGTAATTGCACAAAAAGAGAGGGAAATTACAAGAAGAGGAATCAAGGGTCAGTGAAAGCTGATTGTAGTTAGTATTATTACCTTTACTCTGTGCTAAAGCTTCTCATCCGTTTACTAATACAGAACTCCCATTCTTTTTTTAATTTTAGTTCTAGCTGAATTAGGGCTATATAAATGGACTCAATGTGAACAACTTCTTTCATTTAGTAACAAAGCAAGATGAAGTCTTTATGTTTTAAATTACAGTAGCACACAGCAGGTTATGTGAAATATTACAAAAATACAAGAAAACTAATGCTGAAGAATAGATTAACATAAAGTTGAAATTTTGAGTCTTGGTGTCATTCTCATTATTGCTAGATGGCAGGGGTATTGAGTAAGCAACCTTTGTGATTTGGGAAGTTATTATCTTGGAAGCAGAGCTATATTTCTCAGTTCTGCATGATTGCTGAGCAATTAAAGTGTCTTTAAAAAACATAGATTACATTTTCCTCTGCAGAGTGCCAGTGATTTCAAATATTACTACATTTCAGCCTCCCAAGGATATCCCAGCTAATAACTGTTCTTAAGTACTCAACTCAATTAGTAGATAGTTGTACCTGAAGATGCTATGTGAAAGAACTGAAAGAAAGGGAAGAAAAGAATAGAGAAAGAGAGAGCAAGAATGACATAAAGGCTGAGAGAGAAGAGAAAGATAGTCTTGCATAACAGCATGCACTCTGCCAGAAACTGAGCTTTCTGATTTAAAATTTCAAATTATTGTTTTATCAGTATTAGTTGTAGCAAAAGAAAAGTAAAGTATGGACAAGAGACAAGAGAATAAAATTGAGAGGTCACAAAAAACCTTGTGGAGGTTCAAGATAACAATGAAAAACATAGTTAGGGGCATAAAGGTCAAGAAACAGAGTAGTGTAAAACCTGTCAGAGAAAAAAGCTAAGGTCCTATTGAAATAGGACTGACAGGCTCACATGGGGACTTTTGAACATCTACACACGTAACGGCACAGTTATGTCATTATCTGCTGTCACCTCAGAATATGATAAGGTAATAACTTTTCTTCTGCCCTGTCAGTATCCAGCAAATGATCTGGAATAGCTGGTAAGATTTGACGGTATGAGGGTAATGTTTGTTCCCAAATCAGACAGAGCTATAGTGTAGTTTATTTGAAATGAAGATATTCTACTTTAAATAAGAAATACAGTGCTCTTCTGGGACTAGTTCTAAAGCTAATCTAACTGCTAGAGTAAATTTCTATATTTATAGGCTTTACATTGGGTAGCTTTGTCAAATCATACAATACTTGAGCACAATATTTTATAAAAGGAAGCTTAAACACAAGACTACTCCTTTATTTGCTTTGATTATATAAACTAGCAACAGAAAGCTTCAAACAGTGAACAGGGGAATAGGGCAATGGATTTAATTTTCCTGCACATTCTGATCTCCCATCTTCACTCCTTTTCCACTGTTACTGCATCCTTATGAGTATGTTCCATCTACTTGTGTGATTCACTTCTTTCAAACTGCCACTTTCCATAGTTCTCCTGTTCAGGGATGTGGCTACTAGCTTGTTCAGGTCAAGTTTATTGTTCATATTAAGACCCTTTTGGCTTTATTTTTTTCTGCTTCTTTGTTCCATATTTGTCATTCATCGTTCAAAACAAGATAAAATCTTTCATTTGTCATAATTGTCATTCATTTGACCTGAACTTTCCTTGTAACAGGGTTTTTTCCTGACCTTTGTTTGATCGATTTTTGTCTTAATGAACATCATAAAATTTCCACAATGTTACTTTTTTCCCAAATGCCACACACATTGTCTTGTTTTCCTTTTCAAATCATTGTGAGTGCATTTAGTTTCTTATGGTCTTGGTGTACTAGTTTGAAAATATCCACCTTTTCAGCACTTGTCTTAAAAAAATTAAAACAGCTAAATAGTATCTGAAAAGAGAGCACAAGATTAGAAATCTTTGTTTTATGATTGATTTTGTTATTAATATTTGTCATAAGAGTATTTCCAAAGGTAAAGATTAGCAAAGTTGGAATATTATTTCTGTGCCTCATAAGTTCATATTGGCTCATGGATTCATTTTGTGTTTGATATTTTCAACCCTGTTTCAAATAGAATTTTCTGTTTTTGTATTCTTGTATGCAACCTAGTGAATTTTGTATTTTACAAATGTGTTTGATGTCTTAATCTATTTTCTTTACACAGCAGAGATGTTTAGCTTGAATAGTTAGAATACTATATAACAGAGGAGGGACAAAACGTAGTGTAATCACCTGCAAAGCACTTTACTAGATATTCAAAAAGGGCTCCAGGGAGAAATTGCAATACTGAATAGTAAGGGTCATTTTGATGGCATTAAAAAAATATATATTTGTTCTCCAATAAAAAGATTACTCAAACTGTATTAGGCTGGTTTTGGCTTGACAGAGAACAGGAGTTCTTAGTTATAATCTTATATATATATACTTATTGAATGTTCTTATTTAGTTGCACTAGGGATCAGCTTTCCATTAAAAAAATTCTGAAGAGCTTTTAGAGGATCAGGAGCTGCTTACTTCATGCATTTTTCTTTAGCATGAATTTCCTTACTTCAGTTATGAAGAGCATGAAGGTGTTGCTTAACTAAAAGGTTGTTCTGCTCAAAATCTAATTCCTTTGCTCCTTTGATGGAAAGACATGGAATTTTGTTTTCTTGTTGTTATTGTTAGTCAAGATAAGAAAAATGAGATTGGTGTAGGCCAGGATGTAGCAAAGAAATATGCTGACTTAGTGCAGCAGAAAATATCGACTTAGAAAGTAATTATGACTGGTGCCTGATCTATTAATTATGGCCTATCATTTAGCTAATCCTCAGTGAATATTGTGATTTTATTAAAATCCTTAAGTGCTTGCGCCCAAGAAGTTCAAACTGAATGATGACAATCTGTACTTGACTCAATATTATTGTGCCTCTAAGAAGAAAAAAATTGCAATATAAAAGCCATATAAATCTATGAATACAGTATTAGAAACGGTGCTACTCTGAAAAAAAAAAAATAAATCTGGAAAAGGAAACTGTATTTCTGAACATGGGAACTTATAAATACTGTAGAAATAAAATGATCATCCAAAAAAAAGTTGAAAACATCTTGCAGCTTCAGGATGCTAATTAATTTCTCAGACATTTGAAAGAAAGTCTAATTGATTACTCATTTTACTTGAGTTTTGCACCATTGTAGCCTACTACCAGCAGTTCATAATTTGCATCATGGTAAACTGA
>NW_009954407.1:3338293-3451713 GCF_000747805.2 Chaetura pelagica
TCAGCAGGGGTTAAGTGGATTGATTGTTCAAAAGAGGGAATATAAATTAGAAATACAGAAACAAAGTTTGGATTCAGCTTTACCATGTTTCATGAGTTACCTGACAAAAGAGCTGATGGGGTGATTGAGAAGATTCTGTCTATTTCTGTACTTATCATTTACTGGGCAATAGACAGGAGCACTGCTTTTTTGTGCAAGATATGGTCTTTGAAACATTTTTTTTTCTGAATTACTCGTGCAAAGGAGAAAGGGTTTTTAAATTCATACGTGATGCTTTGAAATCAGAGAATCACAGAATCATCAAGACTGGAAAAGAACTTTAAGATCATCAAGTCCAGATAGCTCTGTGCTACATTTCCTATAATAATAATAGTTACCATGCTTGGACCTTGACCTATCACAATTATTAGCCTAAATTTTACCATTATTTCCTAAGTATTTTCTGCTGAAGCATATGGTTCTGATCTTCCTGTGCCTCTGGTAATATTTTTTAATCCCCCTGTTAAGTAAAAAAGTTGTGGGGTTTGTTTTGACAAAGACAATCCCTTTCACCAAAGTATACACATAAATTTGCATTATTTCCACAACATAAACTTGAATAAATGTGAATTAAGATGAAATACAAAATAGTGCTTCAAGCTAGACAACCTGATGTGAAATAGGTGCAAGTGTTCTGTGGAAAATTACTACATACCAATATTTACTCAGGTATCTGATATATGAAGGCTCAAATTTAAACATGAGCACATAAGAAGCTCATGTGACCAATGCAGCAGTCCCAGAATATTTTCGCTTCATTAAAAAAAAAAAAAAAAATCCAACAAGATTCAGTTCTAATAATCCAAATGAGACAGCACTCCTTTTCTCACACCAGAGTAGACACACCTTACACATTATTAGAAGGCATATCTTAATGTACCCAGTCATCAGTCCAGAGTTCCTGGTATCATCCATTCAGATTCTAGCAGTTAAGTGCATTTGCAAAAGCTAATAAAACATTAGAAGACTTCTATCTGTGCAAATATTAAAGAAACTATTCATATAAGGAATCACATTATTTGTGTATTTTAAAAAACAGTTGTGTTTGTTATGTTTCGCTGTGCAGTGTTGTTCCTTACTGCTGGTCTGCAGGTCCCTGTCCTGAAGGGGAAAGCCTTTGGAGCCATTGTATAAACCTACTTAATTAGGGCTTGATCTTGCACTGTTACAGAAAATGGGACGTTGCCTAAAAACCTACAACGTTACTAATATTAAAAAAATAATACTATTGCATATATCAAGTATTTGGAAGCAGTATTTTGCATTTCATACCTGGTTTCTCAGTATCATCCATGTTATTAGTTTCTTTGATCTGGTTGGCTTAATGGTGAAGTCAATTCTCACAGAGATCCCCTGAGTTTAGTAGTTTATAGGAGACAAACGCTGCAAGGAAGATTTTTAAAAGGCATTTAGGTATCTGGAGATGTAGATAGGCACTCAGCTTGAATTCTCAAAAGAGGCTTAGGTGCTCAGAAACACAAAGGAGAACAGTTGAAAGCAAGTAGGTACCTAGTCACCTTAGAGAACATAGTGTTAAGTGCACAAGAATAACTGCTAGTTTGAGTACTGTACTGAGTCTCTGGGTATGTCCTACTCCTACCTGAATCAAATTACTCTTACAAGGGTTCAGGGCTTCTGAAAATACAGTGTGCTCTGTGTCCACGTTATGCTGTAGAAGATAGAGTGTTGTGTATGTGGTATTCTTAGGAAAGAGGAGTAAGTAATTCAAGAAAAAAAACAACAAACATGAGTGAAAGAATAATGTCAAGCATCCCAGGGAGATGTATTTTTTTATTCTAATTTTATCTCCCTGTGTTTTTCAAACCAATAGTTCATTGTGAAAAAGTATGTAAGAAATGTGAGTTATGACGTGCAGGTATTGTTAAATTAATGAAAATGTTTTTTGGAAAACAGCTACAAATTTATAAAAGAGGAGATTACATTTTTTCAAAGAAACACGTAGTCTGAGGATTTATTGATTTCAGTAGGTTGCACATTAAGCTTATATACAGTAAACTTGTTAAGATGGTGATGTTTGGTAAGAAAAGGTAAACAATAATTCTCTATTTTGACCACTGCAAATGCATCCTTTTCTCTGGAGTGCTGGGAGATAATTTTATTTTCTGTCTATTTGATTTTTTAATGTATATTTTTGGTATACATAAGTGGAAGGTTTGAGAAGTACTTCAACTACACTTACCTTTCATTTCTTGTGGCACTAGGGATTTTGTAAGCATGGTGTGTGGCTCTGCTAGTTGATTTTTACCTTAATCTGAGTTCCTAAATGAAACATCTTTAAAACACATTTTCCTGATTTTTTCCCAATTATTTGTATAAAAAGTTATTTTCTTAAGGTAAGCATTATGCATCATATCCTCTTTGAGGATACATTGTAACTTGTGAGTTGACTCTAATCAGAGAGTGTCTAGCTCAGCTTTGTACTGCCACTTGCACTAAAGCTTCATATAAAAAAATTAACATATAATGTTAACATTAACATTAATGCTTGCCTATTTTTTTCAAATTGTTTTTGCATTTTAAAGTTACAAAATCTGTATCTGCATAAATAAATTTGGCTGTTCAATTAGTAAACATTCAGTTTCCTTAGCAGATAAAATTTGTTATGGTGTAACAGTCAATAGAGACTTCTAGGAATTTATTTTAGTAAATTAAAAATAAGTGTATTCTACTACAGTTTTAAGTAACTTTGTGTAAAAAATATAAACAAAACCAACTGTGAAACTCCATAAAAGTACTTATAGTCTAATTTTATAACATATTAACAATTCCAACTAATTATTTTTTTGGAAAAAAGAAACACCTGAGACCAAATCCCGACTTTCTTCATACGTCTATCCGGAGACTTGGGGTTTTTTGTATCGTACTGGCAGATTCTCAAAATGTTTTGGCTGATGCACAGGGAGCAGTCTTTCGAGTTATCACTTGCAAGCTTGGCCCTCCAGACATTCCTTTTAAATGGCTAAGAGTCAGACTGTGAGGTTGTGAGGAATGTAATCTAACATTGTGTAATAGCTCACAGTCTGAAAGTGTCTGCTGCATCCTAACTCATGGCTTCTTTCAGAAAGATGAACCAAAGGAGTATTCTGTATGATGGCATATGTAAGGGGAGTGGGATCCTTAACTTTTCATTCTTATTACTGTTCTCCTTCCCCCTTTTTAATAACCCAAAAGAGGAATTTTGTTACTGTGTTAGTGGCCTTATTTTCAGTTTCTGCAACTTTCATCTCTCTCGCAGCCAGTTAACAACTCCCTGAGCATCCTTATCAGCTATGGACAGCAACTACTGCACCGTGCAGTGTTGCTTAGGAACAAAATTGATGCTCTTTGACATGGTGGATTACAGCTGCAACATGCTGGTCCCTAGACTCTCTTGATTCCCATAGAGGAATGAAAAGCAGAGAGGTTGAAGATGCTTTCCAAATATTTTTGTTTGTTTGTTTTATAATTCCTAATTGTTGGTAAATAGCAGGTTAAGAATTGCCTTTCTGTTGAAAGCACAACAATACCAGAACGTCTCTAGTAACAACGGTGTCTTAAATGCCACGGTGTCTTGTATCATCACTTAAAGAATTGAGAATTTTTAGCTCTTCTAAGCTTTTTTGTTGGCTTTGGTTACTGCTTCATTAGTTTACATTAGTTGATCAAATCCATGTTGAGACATCGGTATCAAGGACTACAGACAAACAAAACTGTCTGTAGACAGAGTATATACACCTATTCTCATACATCTAGTGAGAGATAGATATGTTATAGGTGCAGGTATTTCTTGTGTTTATTTGATATGTGTGTATATAAAATGAAATTTTGAATATTTGCATTGTAAACTTTACAATGATTGAGAATTTAGTTATGGTTTGGCACATAAATGGAAAACTTAAAAGAATACAAATTGAAGATTCCCCATAGACAGATAGTTTAGAGTAAATCTATCCACAGACTGGCTTTGTGATTTGACAAGCTTGATATTATTTACTGTCTAAGTTAAAGGGAAGCTCAAGTTTTACTGGATTTGCTTGTGAACACAGTAATCAACCTATAGGATGTTAATCTGTGTCAAAAGGTGCTGAGGTTTAGGTGTAAATATTACCAAGAACGTTCCTTAAAAAAAATAAATGTGGTACATATGCTGTTCTTCTTGGACCGTATGCAACTTCTGGCACCTCCCTCCCTTCACCCCGTGTCAGTCAGATCATTGCATAAATGGCAGCTGCTGAGAAAAACTGCAACCATTATCATTCATTTAACCAACAGTTTCTTTCATTCCAAGGCCCAAACTTTTGAAATTTAATGCATTAAATCATTCATAGGGGAAGCAATGTGACTGGTCATGTTTGTGAGCCCTTCAGCACAGTTCAGCCTCTTGCCATAGCAGCAGAGCTGTGACAGCCTCTTCCCTCCTTTGGGGACAGGCACAGCTGCAGTTTGTGTCTGGCACATGTGACTGTATACAGTTCTTTTCCCAGTCTCTACGTTTGTGTGGAAGGATATAGCTTTAGAATTTATAGATCGTATCTTAAGTTTGTGGGTTTTTAAAGGAAACAATCAGGACATACAACTCTTTTAAAGGAGATAATCAAGACATACTGTACAATAGAATTATTACAGAAGAATCTGGAGGTGGAATTCAAACTTATTTCTCTGCCAGTTACTTACCATCTCTGGGAGTTATTTATAAGCTCTAACTTACTCATCCAAAAGTTAGATCCTTCTGAACTAGTCATCCTTTTCTTACTCAGGAGGTAATGAGGAGAAGCAGGTATCTGGAGATGCTCATTCCTCTGCACTGAGTGTAAATGAAATTTATTACGGTTAGCAGAGACTTAAATATTTTAAATACCAAGTGAAATGGATGAGGTAATTCCTAACCTCCATGTCTAGCTGGTTTGGTCTGGTCTCCTTGTTCCCAGTTATGTAACTCTGAAAGGCCCCTAACATATTCCTTTCTAAGATCATAGTTGAGTACGTGCTTGGGATTTAATGACTATTCCCACTTTATCAAAAAGGCAATGTGTCTTCTATATTTAAACTAAAAATATTCCTCTTTTGTGTAACCCTCAAGGCCGCTTCAGTGCTTTTGCCAGTTTTTTTTGATTTTAAACAACACAAAAAATCCATTTAAATTTGGGAGGCAAAAAAAAAAAAAAAAGGAATTCTAATGTTTCTGCTGGATTGGAAGAAGCCTCTAAAAAACTGGAAGAAACATGTAAGTAAGTATCCACTGTAATTTTCTGCAGGAAAGTAGCCATTCTTCAATAAGCAATACGTTTGAGTTAAGCTATACAGAATTTGAAAACAGGAACTTCAAAGAGCTATAAACTATTTATTTTCTTCTGAATGGGAAACCTAGATTGCTTCTTATGGTAGTCTTATTAACTGTTTCACCAGTGTCCTTTTTTATAGTGTCCCAATGGACAAGTGTCAGGCACACTCCCCCATGCCCTTATTCCGGTGTCATCCAGGAGGTGTCAAAGCTCCTGACTGCAGTTAGGCATTGTGGACACATAACTCTGAAGCAGACATCTTAGCAACACACTAAAATGAATTTCAGTAGGGTTACTCTTCTCATTGCAGTATCCATTTTCATATTTAATTACATTTAAAAATCCAGGGAGGTGATTCTTCCCCTTTACTTTGCTCTCATGAGATCTCACCTGGAGTACTGTGTCCAGTTCTGGAGCCCCCAACATAAGAAACACATGGAGCTCTTGGAGTGAATCCAGAGGAGGGCCAAGAAGATGATGGAGGGCTGGAGCACCTCTCCTGTGAAAACAGGCTGAGAGAGCTGGGGATGTTCAGCCTGGAGAAGGCTCCAGGGAGACCTTAAAGCGGCCTTCTAGTACCTACAAGGGCTACAGAAAAGCTGGGGAGGGACCTTTTACAAGAGTACAAGGGGTAATGACTTTAAACTGGAAGAGGGGGAAATTCTTCACTCTGAGGGTTGCCCCATCCCTGAAAGTGTTCAAGGCCTCTAGATGGGGCTTTGAGCAACCTGATCTAGTGGGAGGCCCCCCTGTTAATGCAGGGGGGTTAGAACTAGATGGTCTTTAAGGTGTCTTCCAACCCTAACCATTCTATGATGACTCTATATTCTTAAAAGCTGCCTCCAGACTGGAGCACTGCAGAAGCTTGAGGGTCACAAGAGAGGATTATGGTCAAAACTGCTTCAGAGTTTATGTCTTTCTCATTTGCCTTCAGAACTTTTTTCACTTCTCTGCAAATCATACCAATCTCTTTGTTGAGGAAATTCTGTAATTGGGTATGAAATCCTGTTATCAACAATGATTTGGTTTAACTCATTTTAGTTCCTCTGCATGTTCTGCTTTTCCAGAGCAGCAAATCTCAAATTTGCCAGCTACTAGAGTTCTATACTAGTGTGAAATAAACCCATTTCATTCAGTATGTTTCTCTTTTGTGTAAGATTTCATGAAATTACGTTCCCCTATGCATTAAATGGCATGTTAAACTTTTTTTTTTTTTTTTCCCCTTGGAAAGAGATTAATAAACTGCACAAGAACTAATGTGTCCTTTTCTGCCCCTCAACTGGATATATCTATCATTAACTTCTCAGTTAATAGATATGACTTAACTGTGGGTTGGATCAGGATTATATGAGGGAAAAAAAAACAACAGGTTTATAATTTTTTTCCTAAGTTATTTTAAAGAACCTTGGGCATTGGATAATAGCTATTATAGAATCATAGAACTACTCAGGTTGGAAAAGATCCTTGGGATCACCGAGTCCAACCATCATTCCTACTCTGCAGTTTTCTCCTAAACCATATCCACCAACACCACATCCAAACGACATCCTTAAACACATCCAGGGATGGTGACTCAACCACCTCCCTGGGCAGCCTATTCCAGTGTCTAACCACTCTTTCTGTGATTTTTTTTTCCTAATGTCCAGTCTAAACCTACCCTGTTGCAGCTTGAAGCCATTCCCTCTGCAGTACCAAAGCTTCAGAGGTTCCAAGAGTATCAAAGAGCTCGAAAATTCTGCAAACAGGAAAACAGCTGCTTTAAACTCACTATTATTTCTTATGTCTCTGTTTCGTTCAGCTATTTATATAATCAAAGGTCATAATCTACAAGCTGATGAGAATTTATGTCAGTTTCAAAACTCTTAAACTTAATAAGCATTTCAATGGAAGATGAATAAATCTGCAGCACCTGGGGACTGCTGAATGCCTTGCAGGATTTAGTGCTACTCACTTGATCCAAAGCCCATGGCAATCAATTAGACTCAAATTTGACCTGAGAGGATTTTGCATCAAGCTTGTGTATGAACAACTCTAGCAAGATACTGACCAGGAAAAGAATTATTTATTTGAGTTATTTCAAACTCTAAGGATTTGAACCAAACTCTGTAGCATTGCAACAGGGATTCCTGGCAATACATGTATTGCTATTAGTATCTTATACAGAGATAGGGTAAAAAAAGCATAAATATTTTAGTTATACTTCTTCACACACACACACACACACAAAAAAAAAGTTTACTGATATTTATTGAAGCATAGTTTCATCATCAGAAAAATAGTAAGATAATAGATTCCAACTTCTGATGTAATAGGTTTCTTCTGTCTACAGTTTATCAAAAAGAAACTTTATGGGAAGCAAATAAAACAGCATCTCCTCTGGTAACATGGAGGTTAAGTTATACTTGGGATCCTTCCCTGATTATTTCACAGACATTGGTCATAATCAACACTGGAGTAGGGAATTTGCTCAGAGTTTCTTACAGCTAAAATGTGAGCAAATTGGCATATTTTTTCCTTAGCTTATCAGTCTTGTTAACTCACAGAAACTTTCAGGCAACCTTGAAAGAATATCACGCATTAATAGCATCAGAGAACATGACAGCCAACGCCTAGTGTGACTAATTTTGGACTGGTATAACAGATCTATTTAGAGTAATAAAGGTTTTATCTGTTGGTTGTTCTGTTTACTAAAATAGTCAGTGAATAATGTGCCGTGTATTATCTCTCCTCATTATCCTGCTGGTATAAAGGACCTTTAAACTGATAGTTCTGTGCATACTTTTGGATTCCCCTGCTTAACTACATTGGGATAAAGTCATATACAAAATGGGCATAAAGAAGAAACACCCAGTTCCCAACAAGAATCTGTCAAACAATCAGTTAAAATGAATGGCTGGCTAAGACCCATACATATCAATGGCACAATTGTTATGAGCATTTCTATGCTTGTTTGCCTTTCCACATTAAAATTCATCACTCCCCATGAGAAGGTCCACACGTTCTTAGATTCCTCCCATACATGATGGTCATTAGCTAAGTAACTTGTTTAATGAAAAACAAATAAACTTGCAGGCAATTTTTTATTTATTTTTTTTTATGGGAGACACAAGTGCCAATACTCTGAAAATCCCGGAAGAAAGGTTGAGTGAGAGTAGGTTTATTCCATTGAAGAGCACATTGCATTGTTGGCAAGGATGCACTGCATGAATGACTTTATGCATATTCACAACTGTTTCTTGGAAGGAAATGTCTTATTAAACAGCAATCATATAGCACATGTAAATGAGTTTTGTAGATAAACACATATTTTTATCCTCATTGTCTGTGATTAGTTGTTGACTTAAAAGTTTTTCTAATGGCATTTACTCTTCCAAGAATTTTACAAATCATCTTGAGAAAAGAAGGCACTGGAGAGACCATAGTGACCTGAAGGGGGCCTACAAGAAAGCTGGGGAGGGACTTTCTACAAGAGTGTATAGCAAGAGGATAAGGGGTAATAGGTTAAAACTTGAAGACAGAGTTTTAGGTTAGACATTAGGAGGAAGTTCTTCACCATGAGGCTGGTAAGACACTGAAACAGGTTGCCCAGGAAGTGGAAGTCCCATCCCGGGAAGCGTTCAAGGCCAGGTTGTTTGGGGCTATAAGAAACCTGGTCTTGTGGAAGTTGTCCCTGCCAGTTGTAGGTTGGAAGGGACCTTAAAGATCATCAAGATCCAATCCCCCTGCCATAAGCAGGAAACCCCACCACTAGATCAGGTTGCACAAAACCTCATCCAACCTTGCCTTAAAAACCTCCAGGGATGGGGCATCAACAGCCTCCATGGGCAACTCATTCCAGTTCCTCACCACCCTTATAGGGAAGAATTTCTTCCTAATATCTAACCTAAATCTCCCCTCCCTCAGTTTGAAACCATTACCCCTTGTCCAATCACTATATTCTCTGATGAAAAGCCCCTCCCCAGCATTCCTGTAGGCCCCCTTCAAGTATTGGAAAGCCACTATAAGGACTCCCCAGAGCCTTCTCTTCTCTAGGCTGAACAGCTCCAACTCTCTCAGCCTGTCTTCATAGCAGAGGTGCTCCAGCCATTTTATCATCTTGGTGGCTCTTCTCTGGACCCTCTCCAAGAGGTCTATATCTTTCTTGTGCTGAGGGCACCAGAATTGTACACAGTATTCCAGTATTATGTCTGATTTCCTCTTCTGCCAGAGAAATGTCTTTTTCCTTATTGCATACATAAAGAATGTTGATTTTTCTCTGTTCATCTTGTACCACAGACTTGAAGAAAAAGAACAGAATTCAGGAGAGTCTAAATATGAGCCTAAGTGAAATGGTCAAATATATGTGTCTACTTTCACGTGAGCTAAATGACTTCTTGGAATCATTGACTGCCATGACTGCAATGGGAGCTTCAACACTGACTCATGTGTAAAAACCTACATGTACACATCAAAAAGTATCTTCACTTTCTACTTGAATCCCATTCCCATACAGCAAAAGTAACTGACCATTGTGTCAGAGCTATGAATTCTTTTTGTTTCTTTCTTTTTTTTTCCCCCTTCAGATTTGGAGTCCTATTCTGTGTAATGATCTAATGAAGTTTAACTGCTGCTTATTCCAATTTCAAGCTTCTTTCCACGAAATGTATTTTTCCTAATGGCATTGTCATAGAATCATAGGGTTTGTTGTTGTCAGTGTCGAGGGCAACTCAAAGAGAGTGTCAGCATCTTTCTCAGGAGAAATGGCACAGAAAATATTGAACAGGTCAGGAAAAGTTGTGTATCCATAGTCTCGTAAGGCCTTATGGTTATATTACAGTAGCTTCTGTACACATCTTTAGAGGGTCCTGGGTAAATATTTTTCTGCTAATTGAATAGAAAGAGAAAATACATAACATTTGTGGCATTTAAATCTTCTGTCTTTGATCTTGTGTTTAATAAAGAGTGGAAAACTGCTGAAATTATATTCTGAGATATAAAATATTTCTAGAAGACAAAAGATACAGAGGAATATTATGGAACTGTACTACAAACTAGTGAAATGAGATGAGAGAACCTACAGCAAATAAATCTAAAGGCATATACATAGTGAACATTATGACTTACAACAAAAAGGGCACTAGAAACTACGAGAAAACTATACTTGCTGCATTTGAAAACTATTGGTAAACATTTTGTCTTTCTAAATGTAGAAGTAATTTCATACTAGTTTCTTTTCATTTGTGACAGTCTTACTGAACTGATACAAAAGAGAAACATTTTTCACTTATGCATTTTTTTTTCTAAGCAGCAATATGGATGGAAAAATTAATTATTTCTACCAACATTTGGATTTGGTGGCAAAGCCTACTGCAGTGAATGGAAAAGCTTTCATTTTCTTCAGAAAGCTTTATATCAGAATTCTAGATATGTCTTACTGTATAAAATCTAACATTTATATGCCATTAGTTCATAGCTTTAAAAGAACTCACTTCAGTGGGGACTGGAGTGTTGGATTTTTCTCACATGAAATCCAAAGTAAAGGTTTTGACCTGCTTTCCTTATCAGAAAGGAAAGCAGGTCTGTTATGATAGACTGGTGGAAATGTTAAGAAGAGATGAAAACACTTCTAGATTTTTGTTTGTTATGTTAAATGTGTCATGGAAAGGTTTATTTACTTCATGTACTCCATGCCAAAATGTATGTCTCGACTGTCAGGATGGAACATATCAATGTGTAAAAAATGCAATTACTCTTCCGGTCTGAGGTGAACTCTGTTAGTTAGATGCTGTGCAAGCTTCTGAGACCAGGCACCGTGACGATTTTGTAGGCATCTCATTAGCAAATAGTAGCGCTGCAGCAGGCTCTGCTTTACTTATTTATTGAAGACATAATGGGAAATAACTGGTTTCTTTGTGAAGTCATAAATAATATGACAGAAGGATATGAAATGCACTGAGATGTGACAGAAAAGCTAAAAACTTGTGGGGTTTAGTATTTTATGGTGCCAGTTCTCTTTTACCAGTACATGTAAAACCAATAGATATGTTTTAGCTGTTTTCCTGAACAATTATAAATTTAGTGTACAAGCTACTGAAATGTGGGTGTCTTAAATCATAAACAATATCCCAGTTTTTATGGTTTTAGTTGTTTGGGTTTTGGGGTTTTTTTGTTTGGTTCTTGAGGTCTTTTTCCATTTTCATTTTATACAGAAATAGCATTTTTCTATTTTTAAATTCGATACGAAATGCTGACTCTACAAAGTATGAACATTTCTGATATTCATTCTGTCCATTCTTTGTTCTCAGTGGGAGTCCTGTCCTGAAGCTGCATGCAAGCATGCACACAAGGTCCATTGTGATTTCTCAGTACTTTGCCCACCTGATAAAAATAAAAGCTAGCTTTTTTCCCCCTGTGTGTATATGTGGCTGAACTAAAAAAAGAAAAATGTGTTTTATTCTGGAGTTAGACATACCACTGAGATAGAGATTGAGGTAGCACTGTCCTCACCTGTCTTGATTCGTGTTCTTTTCACTAAGAGATCTGTCATGCAGTATATTATGAATTTCCTCAGAGACTGTGGTGATTACAGAAGTAGCAAACTTGTTGATTAGTCTTGGGAATATTTCTGAGTATCATGACCCCACAATTCTTTGCCTTAAGTTTGGCTCAACATTTAGCATGAAGCTGGTATAGAAGACAGCTCCACAGCTGGTTCTTCTTATGTTACTGTATCCTGTCCATCTTCATGGTACCTAAGCATCTATAAGGAAACATGCTTCTGTAAGTTGAACAAATTATTTTTCCTCCAGCAAAAGGAGCTACTTCAAAGTTGGTAGTTTAGACATTGTTGCAGCAGGCAAATGTTAAAGTCACAAATGTGTGGATCTTATGCACTATGCCAGTGTAAGTTGCCTGTGCAAAGCATTTTGTGGTTGTATAACATCCATTTCTGCATCATCTAAAGACTAAGCTTGTCCTCTGAAGCATGACCGGTTGACTGGTGGAGTTCCCAACATTTTCATGTGGGTTGCTGAGCCTTGTCGCTTGTTTATCTCACATCAGCTTTACAGCAGTGTAAATCCATTGTTTCATGAGCTACTCCTAGTTTCCACTAATGTGACAATAGAGTGAGGCTTGATCTGTTGTGTTTAGCACTACCAGCAAAGTACATTTTTAATTCTTTTGAAGTAGTGAGATGTAGGAAACAGGTGAAGCAATTGTATTGTGATTCAAGTGATGTATGTATATAAAAATCTAAGGTTAGAAACAATTTTCATTAACCAATTATTATGTGATGCTTATTATTGTAACTTGAATTTTATCTTCAGGGCCAATGACTCAAGAAGATTATATGTTTGTTTTTGATTAAGCAATGGAGTGGTGACTCGGTGGTCCATATTACACATGTAAAAAGGAGAGTTCCTTCACCAATTGTTCAAATAACTGAGAAACCGCTATATAAAAATATCACGTAGTTCTGGAAGAACAAATTACGGACAGTCTTTCTCATGAATTTTAGGAAACTAAAGATTTCTTGATCTGGAAGTACAGCAGATGAGACACACGTTGTGATCATACATAGCAAAAAGGGCAGATTACAGTTCCTGAAGTATGTGTCCATTTCTGCTAGCTATTTCATAGGGACTGTTGTTATAAGTAATTGTTCTTTCTTTGCTCATTTTGGATCACACTTCAGGGAAAGAAAACCCAAAATGAATAGTTATCTTGAAATGTCAGTTCTCCATGTGAGCAAGCTATGGACTTTTTGCATGAAATATTCCACCTTTTGAAAAGTTACCAAAAAGTTACATCTTCAATCTGTTACTTATATCATAAATTGAAAGATCCAGGATGCAACCGGGGTGCTTAATTTTGATTAATTTTGATTAATAATGATACTGTGTATCATTGTAATTCTCCTTTTTAAACTGTTTGGGAGGTGTCTGAGACATAGAGCCTTTAACAGACTATTTCTAGCAGCAATTCATTCAATTAAGCAGCCACACGTGGATAATCAAGGATAATAAATAGAGACCCTTGCTTGGAGTTTCAAGTAAAAGAGGTAATAGATTGAATCAGTGTCGTATTTTGCCCCAAGTGGTTTGTGGTAGAATAGTTCTTCATTTGTTACTCTCCATCTTTAATACTGTTTCAAGCTATTTCAACAACATTCTAAATATTATGTTTCAGAAAGAAAGTGCCTAACATAGATTTTAGTTAATTCTAGGGGTTTTATTTGTTTGTTTTTGTTTTGTTTTTTTTTGAGAATAATACTGGATATACAGTAAAATACCAGATTAAAGTTCTAATTATCTATGGAAAGTAGTAGATGTTCATCAATCACATCAAGTATTAAGTGCATTTTAATATACATTTTGTCTCGTCCTTCTTCTGAGATAGTAGTTATAGGCTCAGCCAATATGACATTGCTGTATAGCTTAATTCAGATTCCTCTGAGCAGTTATAGGTTTTCAATAAGCTGATTAAAAAAAGAGAATAAAACATTAGTTTGTATGACAAATTCTGCTGTCTTAAAATGCATGAAGTACATAGGATGTATCAAGCATTTACTCGTTCAAGTGCAGTGGGGGAATTTTTCTTTTCAATATATATGATGCATTAAAAATACAATAAACACTTTGATACAATAAACACTTTTGATTTTAAAAGTCAATTAAAAAAAATAAATAAAAGGTTACACTAGTATTTTCTCAGTTATGTGTAGGACATAACTTGAGCAAAAAGGGTCTAAGATAGTTATTAGGCTGTTCACCTAACTGGTGGGACCATTCTGTTCTGTTTCCATTCCCAGGAGAAGATCTGATTATCAGACATTACAACCTAGTGAGTACCTCTTTTTTGCTTTCTGCAACTTTTTCACATGTATAAATATTTAATAGAAAAAGGCCCTAATTACTTTCCTGCTTCCCTTTCTAGTGCAGAATTGTTCCATCAGAGGAGCCTGACACCCTTTGCTCTGATGGGAGGAGAATACAATTCTATTGCTCGACAGGATCTGAACCTAGGGGTGTTCTCAATTTATGTTCCCAAATGGTGATAGATCTTCCTACCCATGAGAGATGTATATTTCTTAAAAAGCAGCTAAGTAATTTGCTATTTTTTTCCGAAAATCTTGTAGTTCCCCATGCAACTGTTTTCAAAGGACTACACTGTTATGTACCTGACTCTTTCTGAAAAAAAAATCCCAAACGTTTTGAGGCCTATAAAAAATGTACAATATAGAGTTTGTACCAAATAATTACATAGTGTGTGTATATCTGTGTATGTATACATATATATAAAAAAACGTATGAACATAAACACCAAGAGTATAAATTTAGCATATATAGTCAGATAAATTATATGCAATTATACTATATCTTTTAGAAGCACACCTTATATATACTTCAGTATGTACAAGAGTATTCAAATCTTGAAGTGCTGCAGCTCATTTCTGTCTATCTGCTTGTTATTTTAGACTGTTACAGAAGCATCTCCTTTTCTTGAGTGCTTTTATTTTTGCCCCACTTAATTTCAGTAAGACTTCTCGCATATGTAAGGACTCAAAATCTAGGAGTCTCTGTTTCTAGAATCTGACTCAGACACTAGCTAAACAGTAACATTTTTACCTTGAATCTTTCTCTTTTCTTTTAAAATTGGCAGGGAGCCCAGAAATTTTCCTCATCAAAGGCATGCTAGCAATTTTTAGCCTACTTTCATGCTAATTTCTTCTTGTAATCATAAAATTAATCAAAATCTTTTCCATTGTTTAAAACTAAAGATAACATTTTTACAAAATCATTTTAGAACATTTTGAATATGAAATAAGTTGACTATTAATGACAGAAAAATAATTACAGTCAAAATTGTGTCCTTTAGGCAAATAGTAAGTAAATTAGTGGCTGATGCAAAGCCCATTAAAGATCCTATTGACTTCAGAGAATTATGGATTATGTCTCAATAAAGAATCTTTATTAGAAAAAGACCTCAGAAGAAGGGAAAAAGTAGGTATCTTTAGAAGTATAAATTGCATCACAGTCCAATCTTCAGCCATAATAATTATTAAATTTGGGCAAAATTTGTGAAACACAATCGTGAACATGTTCAATAAAAGAGGATTTCTTGTTCTACACTTATCTTTAAAATTGTCTTGTCCTTGGGAATTTTGTAGTCTAAAACATGCATTTCTAGATACATGTTCTTCCCCAGGTACTTTGTATATAGTGCCTTCCTTCTTTTATATGCAGATTATTGCTTCCTGACATTCTCTGTAAAATAAAAATGGAACTGATAATGGAAATTCAGTTCTGGAAAAATCAAAAGAGAAAAACACTTTCCAAATGGCATAATGTTCCCAAATGGAGAGGAAAAAGAACTGAGTAATATTAGAACAAGAATTCAAGTGGTGAAAGTGTAGTTGAAAGTCAAGAAGCAGGTTGAGACTCTTTAGCCTCAAGAAGAGGAGGCTGAGAGGAAACCTTATTGATGCCTATAAGTATCTAAACAGTGGGTACAAGAAGGATGGAGCCAGACTCTTTTCAGTACTTCCCATTGACAGGACAAGGGGCAGTGGGCACAGGCTGGAATGTAGGAAGTTCCATTTTGATACCAGAAAAAAAAATTACTGTGAGGGTGACAGGGCACTGGAACAGGCTGCCTGCGGAGATTGTGGAGTCTCCTTCTCCAGAGATACTCAGAACCCACCTGGATGCAGTCCTGTTTAATGTGCTTTAGGCAATCTTGCTTTAGCGGGGGAGCTGGACTAGATGATCTCTAGAGGTCCCTTCCAACTCTGACCATTCTGTGATTCTGTGATTTTTTATTGGGACATCGAAGATCCAAAGGAATTTTGAAAATTGCTGACTTTCTTCCCATGATAGCATAACCTGAGGAGACCAGGCTTAGTGCAGGGCAGCAGGGCAAGGTACCCAAAGAGAAGACATGATCAGGTGGTGCTCTTCTCCACCTTGGTCTGAGATCCCATTCTTTGTGTGTGAGCATATGTTTAGCCTTGGGAAGACATTAAAAGCTCTTTTAGTTTAGAACTAAAGTTCATGAAGAACTTTCCCATTTTCAGATGGTCTCTAATCAGTGAAGATTCAGGATCCACTTGTCAGGTTTGAGGTTCAGAGTGGAAGAAAGAAAAAAGATAATTTGCAGAGTGATTAAATTTGTTTCAGCAAGGAATACTATTTTTACACTGATTATCTGGGGGGAAAGTGCTTAAAAGTAACATTGGTTTTGGTAGAAAGAACAATAGGAGCCTAAGGTATGTATCTGGTTTTAGCAGATCAATGTCACAAAATATTTGCAAGAGCTGTTTCACTTCTCAGTCTTTTGAAGTACTGTCATTAAGCTATGAAAAGATAACAATGCCTTCTATATTGATTGTTCTGCAAGAAGCCTGCAGAATTATTCGTTGAAAATTTTTAGTTGTTAACTTACTCATCAATCATATGACTTCAACAGTATTCATCAGACATAATCATGACTAGGAAGACCTTTAGAAATGCATTACAGGAAATAGATATGATGGAAATTCTGTTTACTAAAATTGTGCTAATACAGAAAAGGAAGAATGTATATAAAATGGTTATATATCAAATTACATGTCAGATAAATGGTAGGTCAAGCTAAAATATATAAGTTAAAAATTTAAGGGTTATTTTAATGATTTTTTTTAATTGTAGGAACTTTGAGCATTTTGCATGGTACAAAACTTTCAGCTTTGCTGGCAAAAAATCTATGGAAAATATTTGCATTCTTTGCATCTAAAAAAACTTGTGACAGTTTTAAATGTTTTATTATGTGATTTAGTGCTTCATTAATCCTTACATTCATCCTGTATTAAGTGAATTTATAGTTTTTAGGAACTCAACTTTTTTTCTCAAGATCATCAGCAAACCAGAAACTCACTGAATTCTGACTATCTCACATAATAGATGTTTAAAAACTTAATTTTGCTCAAGGGAATAGCTAAGCAAATTCATTGAACATGGAAATTAGTTTATGTTTGTAAGCACATAGAAAATCTGCTTCATAAAATCCTTCAACTTAAAATAGGCAGAAGATGAGACAATATTAAGGGAAAGCATCTAGTATGTTGGCTGTGTTTTCACTCTTTTCTATGCAGTCAGTAATGGCCTGAAGTTTCTGGTCTATATACACCTTTAATCTGACACAATGTATGAGTTCATAAGTCCTTATATCACTTCAAAAGTGATGGAGCATGACATTGCAGTATTTTGGGTAGATGGATCAAACCTGTGTACTGTGGGTGTGGAGATTCCAGAATTCAAAAATGTCCCTACTATTACTTCTTATGAGTCACCAGAAATTCTAAGACTTTTGAACAAAATATATTTTGAAAAAAATAATATGCATTCAACACATTGTCATTACATTGTCTCGTAATACTAACCATATCAACATAAAATTTTTGCCAGGAATTTTCCAATCAGGAATACATGTGTTGCTTATTGCATACTTAGTCAGAAGGATTATTTTGTTTTTCATAAAAATTAGTATGGCTGGTATTTCTTTTTTAGCAAAAAGTTAAATAGTCCATTGGCCAGAAAAAATGGGTTAGGTGGATGTAATAATGAAAAATGTTTCTAAATTCTCAACCATTACTTCCAGTGATTTCTTTGAAAACCTTGCTACTGAAGACAGTTGCAGAAAATGTCTTTAAAATTAAATAGCTTCCAGAGGATGATAGTAATGTGTATGTAACTTTTTTTTTGTCTATAAGGTTATAAGAACTGAAAGGTAATGCTTGTGACCATAAAGTCAGAAATTTTAAATATCAATTAAACAGACTTTTAAGAATTTGAAGCCATTAACTTTTTAGAAAACTTGCATCCAACAATTCAGAACACTTGATAGACCAGATAATTAATAAAATAAGTGATATTTAGTTTCAGGAGTTTATTTAAATGATCATAGTTTTCTAGTTTAAGCAACACATTGGATATAAGAGAAAAGTTTGTTTTAAAGATTCTCAGGAATTAATAGACCCATAAATAAGTCTCCTGATTCATCTGATGTCCCCTGACTTCCTCTGATTCCTCAGTCTGAGTTACTGTTTATCTCTTAGAGTGCTCAAAGGATGCTAATCCAAGTTTTGCAAAGTCTTGTCTTCTCTAATTTCTGAAATAACTCAACTGACTATTCTGACATTGCTGTCCCATGCTCTCTGGCAACTATCACACCATGCCTGTGCCGTGGATTTTCTCTCTTAGTCACAAGTGAAGGAAAAGCTGCTTTATCATTAATCCCACAAGGAGTGTTACAGTGTGGGGGATATGGCCTTACAGCACATTATTTTGTTCTTGGAGAACAAAATTGCAGAATTGAGGTGAGGTTGAAGGGGACCTCTGCAGATTGTCTTGGCCAAGTGCTCCTGCTCTAGATAGGGTCATACCCAGCCACTTACTGAAAATCTTCTTGGGTGGAGTTTGCACAGCCTCTGTGGGAAACCTGCTCCATTGTTTGACTGCTCTCACAATTAATATATATATTTATTTATTTTTTTTACTTTTTACTGGTATTTGCTCTATTTCAAAAGTGGCCCCTCACCTATTTTCTCCAGATACTATTGAGAAGAGTCTGGCCCACATTCTTAAATTCTGCACTCATCAGGTATTTGTATATGTGGAAAAGATGCCCCTAAGCATCTTCTCCAGGCTAAACAATCTCAGCTCTCTCAGCCTCTTCACATAGCTCACATGCTCTAAGACCTTAATCATTTTCATGGCCCTGTGCTTGACTCACTTCAGTATGTTCATTGCCCTCTCACACCAGGGCAGCCCAGCACCAGACCCAGCACTCCTGTTTTGGCGTCCCCAGTACTGTGGACGGGAGAAGGATCACACCTTCAACCTGCAGGTGATGTGATCCTCTTCCACATTCAGCACAGGAAAGGCTGTTGGCCTTCCTTGCTACAAAGGCACATTGACAGTTTTTCCACCAAAATATTCAGAGCCTTCTCTGCAAAGCTGCTTCCCAGCCACTTGGCTCCCCAGCCTGTACTATTGCATATGGTTATTCCTTCCCATGTGCTGAATTTAGCATTTCCCTTTCTTGAACTCCTTGAGATTACTGTTTGCCCATTTCTTTAGCCTGTTAAGATCCTTATGGCAGCTTAAGTATCTGCTGTATCAACTACTCTTCCCAAATTTGTATAATCTGAAAATATGCTGAGAGTGCACTCTGTCCCATCATCCAGGTCATTGCTCAAGATTACTTTACTCGCCCCAGTATTGATACCTTGGAAACAACACCAATGACTGACCTCCAGCTGGACTTTGTACTGCTGACCACAACCCTTTAAGCCCAACAGTTCAGTTGGTCTTCAACTCAGTGTCTGCTGATCTAGGCTGTACTTCATCAGTATGCCTTGAAAACAACTTTAACAAATATATTTTCCCTTGTTTAGTACAAGCTACATAATATCACTTGGTGCTTTACAGTAACTATACTGCATTTATTATGTTTTTGGAACAACTGTAACAGAACAAATGATATCTCATGATCAGCCTTTTTCAGTACCTTGTCTTTTTGGTGGGAGAGAGTGGATTTTTTTTTTTTTTTCCTAAGGGAAAGCAATACCTTTTCTCATAAATCAATCTTTATTCTTTATCTCAAATGTCTCTAGAAAAAAAGCATTTCCCTTTCAAAAGGGAAACATTCTGATGTTGGTAAACATATTGAAAAAAAAAAATCCCTAAACCTTCAAAATCTTTTCTAAATAATGCCATTTCAGAGAATGACACAAGATGACATAATCTCCATATTTTTAAAAAGGGAGGCTGCAGAGGACTATTCACCCTTCTTTATTTTTTTTCATTTAATTTGTTTGTGATCATCTTGAGACAGAAGTAAAGACATATTTTGGAAAATAGTCTCTATCCTTAAAAATGCAATATTGCACAGGAATCACAGAACTGCCTTCAAACTTAACAAGGTTATTGGGAACTAGGCATTAAAGTGTAAACATTTCCTTATTTAACTTGCCCAACTCACACTCAACTCAATGGCAAAACTTTAATGCAACCTTGATTATATACAGTGCTTGAAGATAAGGACACACAAAAGTCTTTGCAAGGCTAAGCATATGGAAAAAGTGTAAGGACTAATAATCTGATTTTAGAAGAACACATAATTCTAGTGAAATACAAATCAGAGTATGAAGCCAATATATTTCTGTAGAATATCAGGAATGGAAAGAGTCTCCTTTTCTTATGGTATGTGAGAAGTATAAGTGACTGCTGTGAATATGCTTTACATTTTTGTGACTGATAAAAAAATAAGGTTCGAAGTTGAATAAGTTCAAGAGAAAAAAGGATAGGAAGCTTAAACTAGAAACCTTTTTTTTATTTGTTTACTGATTTCTTCATTCACATCTCAATCTGGAAAGACAAAATTAACATTAAGAGAAGTGCACTTCTTCAAGCAAAGTGGTGATTAGCCTGTCTTACTAAAAATTGGTAACTTTGCATGGTGTGGTGCAAATTTGAAAGAAATTCAGCCTGAAGTCAATAAAATGACATTTATTTTTACTTAGAAGTCTCCCATGACATCTCCCATTCTGCAACTAAATTACCGTCTGGTTATGACAACATTGGGTGCCAAAGTAATTTTTTCCCTATTCTGTCTTGGTTTTTTAAAAGGAAAATAAAACAACCCACAAACTAAACTGTTCAAAGTTTCAGTGAATATTACTACTAGGGATATACAGAAGTTTATAAAAGTTAACCTTCACAGTCAAATTTCGTTCTTATTAATGGAGCATTACTTTGCTGGAGCAGTACAGCTTAGATTATTGTGTTAGATTCTAGCTCCATATAGATTCCAGAGCAGCCATATCACTGCCATGACACCATGAAACCACTAAGATATGGTCTGTCTGGCTCTTCTCATTCAGGCCTTCCTCAATTATTTGATTTCTTGGTCTTCATGGTCAGAATTAAAGCTCATTATATGCAAATGTAAAAGGAGCCAATAATACTGAAAACACTGAAAACCAGGACATCAAGCTATTGGAAAGTGTCCAAAGGAGAGCCATGAGGATGGTGAAGGGTCTTCAGGGGGTGACTTATGAGGAGCAGCTGAGGTCACTTGGATCATTCAGGTTGGATAAGAGGAGGCTGAGGGGTGACCTCATTGCAGTCTATGGCTTCCTCCGGGGGGGAAGAGATGGGGCAGCTACTGATCTCTTCACTCCTGTGACCAATGACAGGACCTGGGGAAATGGCAGGAAGCTGAATCAGGGGAGGCTTAGGTTGGATATCAGGAAAAGGTTTTTCACCCAAAGGTTGGTTGAGCACTGGAACAAGCTCCCCAGGGAAGTGATCACAGCACCAAGCCTGCCTGAGTTCAAGAAGTTTTGGGTGATGCTCTCAGGCACATGATGTGATTCTTGGGGTGCCCCACACAGGGACAGAAGCTGGACTCGATGATCCTGATGGGTCCCTTCCAACTCAACATATTCTATGATTCTGTGAAAACTTAGGAAAAGGGCAGAAAATTACTAAATGCTTATAGGTCAGAATGACAGAGTCCCAGTACAGAAACAAGAGAGTAAGAGGTAAGTAAAGTAATTTAAATAATTTCTTTCAATCAATCAAACTTCTTCCATTTCCATATTTGCTTTAAAATTATTTTCTATGATTCTCATTGCTCGTAGGAATTTGAAGTCCTTCTGTAAGGGGAAAACAGGTTATGGAATGAATTAGGTCTTTCTCATTGGTCATATATAGGTTACATAGTGAAATGTGCCCAGAGCTAAACATGTCCCACATGGCTGTAAGAAGCAGCTTATATACTACTTTGAAGTTGAGACTGTGAGTCTCTAAAGCACCTCTGGATGTGCTTCATGCTCATGAGTTTAAGTCAGATTCTCCCACGTTGAACCTTCAATTTATCATGTAAAATTTAAAATTGTAGTTTTAAGACATAAAAAGTTGCACCTACAGTGTTTTAAAGTCTATAATATGTCTTCTAAACTGCAAGCTCAAATCAATAAAAAACCTGAAGAAGAAGGGAGATTTGAGAATGCTCAAGGTTCGAAACAAAGCCAAAAGTATTTGCAACTAATGAATTAAGAACTTTGATGTTAAATATGTGATGCATTCATTCTGTTGCATTTGAAATTTAGAGTGGATATGAGGCTGAAAACTTAGTCACATTTTAAATTTTAGACAGGAGAGAGCACTTTAGTGTTCTCTGTTGGAACTCCTTTGGCATGAGCACAGCTTATACAGAAGTCTTACATATAGTGACATATTTCAGCACTGAGTAGGCAATTCTGTAGGCATATAATGAAGGTTGCTAAACAGAAGACATTGAGAAATTACTTTTTGAATTAAGGGTAATATGAAAATAAGGCAATGAAGTTCTCAGTTTTTATTAAATCTGACACCTATTTTATCTTTTACAATTTGATTTCTAAGACAGAAATGAAAACTTGTGTTTTCAATGGATGAATAAATAGTTTTGTCCAATCCATGAGCATACAAACATTGCTATCAGGAAAAGAGAAAAGGTGAATGCATCTGTGAAATGCAATTACAACATTTCTGTAAAAATATAAAGGCCATTGGTGTTGTAAAGTTAATTATACTGGTTTCCTTTTTTTTTTTTTTCTTTTTTTTTTTTTTTTTCTCCCAAAAGATCCATTTGTGCAAACTTTGTAAGGGAATTAATTATTAATTAGTTTTATTTCAGCTATAGCTCCAAATTGAATTTGAAGAGTTGAAGCAGAAATAAAAGATCTAGGTTTGGTTATGCACATCATGAGACTTGTTTTATGACATGCTTTTAAAGTAGCAAAGTTAAGCTGATGTAGAAATGTTTCTGGAAATTCCTTTTTTTTTTTTGTTTAAATCAACATTATTTATTTTTAAGGTCAGATAAGACTATTCTGATCACTGCATCAGACTTCATATCTGACACAAGGTGTAGGACTATTCTGAATTAGTTCTGGTTTATATCTGGGAGTACAGCATAGGAAGTGCTTCCTATTCTATTTGAAGAGCCATCATGAAGACTCCATTGCAGTCTTTTAGTATCTGTTGAATGGTGTATGACATTTCTAATTTGAATGAAGGAGTTCTTCTCACCAAACGTTAATTTAGATGTCTCTCTACAACTGAGCAAGTTTTACAGTGGAGAGTGATAGGCCATTTAGAGCACAGTTCATTTACCTAAAATAAAAAGTAGCGTGATAGAAATGTTCATAGCTGCCCACAGCCTATAACGAGAGTTGAGGCAAGTATTCATACTAAGATGTCTGCTTCTGAGCAGAAGAAACATGAATCCCATTAAACTTCTTTATCATCAATTTTGAACATTTGGAAGTTGTTTTATTTCCACTGAGCTTGATGGAAGAGTATGTCATCAGTATGTGTTCTCTGGACAGACATTGCAGTATTCACCATGAGCAAATCAGTCACCAGCAAATAGAGTCTCTTTGAGAAGTTAAATGGGCAATTTGGTCCTGGAGTCTTTAGTATAAAGCATGTTTTCCAAACCCCAGTCACTCTTGAGGTTATTCCAGGAGTTCACCTTCATTTTCAGCAGTAGTCTTGAATTATGTGCAGCAGAACTCTATGCAGTATTCTCAAAGCACTTTTTCCAGAGACAAAATTGCAAGTAATATAACGTGTAATTGTGTTTCCTATGTATATATTGGAGAATCACACTGGCTTTTTGTCCACAACAATAAAACTGTGAACTATTCTGCTGATTACTAGAAGTTTTGTTTAATTTCAAGTAAGTGAGGCAAGAATTCAGTGAAACGAGAAAAAAGAGCATTCATACAGCTAAACTGACCCTGTGAAAATGTATTGAGATTTCCTGCGAGACAAAAAACTGGAAGCACCTTGTCACTGGGATGGAATATTTGCTTGTTCCTTAAAAATATCTGCTGAATGATGAAATGAAGGAATATCATGTGTACTGAGAAGTATCATCCTTATTAATCCCACATACCAGGAGGGACTCTGCATAGTGTGTATAAGACTGAGCAAACCAAATAGTCTTTCCAGAAGTCTTTATCTTAATCTGATACAAGTTGGAGTAAGGGCTTGGTAAGGACTGTCAGATTTTTCACAGTGGGAATTTTCTTGAGTTAGCAACAACTTCAAAAGGAAGTTGCTTCAATTCTTTTTAACAGGTCAGATATCCCAGTTAAAAAGAGGTCAACTTAAACAATGGAGCCTTGCAATGTGGAAATGTGTATCAAGAAAAACAAGGATAATTATCTGTGTGTACAGACATATTTAAAATATATATTTATAGCAAATATTAATCCAAAATCCTGTTTGTCAGGGAAAATGTTTATATATTTAAAGTAAAGATTTATATAAATAATGGATAATTTAAAGAGCACACATACACCAGAATCGCAAGAGGCTATTAATATATTTTCTGGCACTTCAAGGCCAAAAATAAGGAAATCTTGCTACTTACTGTGCTTGTACTAGCAAATTCAACTTCCCCTGACATTTTTTCTGCTTTCTTTTAGGCAACATGGGAGCTCTTGTTAGGAGTTTGTCATTAGGCAGTTGTTTTTTTTCCCCCATCCTCTCATATTCTTTACTTCCTGCCTTTCTGATCAGTCCTATGCAGCTTTCATTTGAACATTTGGTTTTAGTGCTCAGTGACTCTTCTAAGCTTTTGAAGCCTTTCCTAGGTTAAATGTATAGCCCTATGCAATTGCTCTCTTCCTAGTGTGTCTGCTTAAGGAGTTTCAAGTTTTGAGGTGGATTTCATGCTTGGAAAGTTCTTGTTTATTTGTTTAAGCATTTGTTATGACGGGCTGATATTCAGAACTCTGTCTCCTGCTGAGAGCCTTCAGAAATGTCTGCAGCTAGAGCTCCTCTAAACACAGGCTAGATCCTAGCAGGTATTTATGTTCTGGTTGAGCTGTGTTTCTTGCCTCTGAAGTAAATTGTTACGAAAATCTCTCCTTGAGGAATAAATGTCACAGGAAAATTCATCTCTACTAGTGCAATAATTCTAAAAATAGAAGTGGGTGTATATGTATACATATGGCTGCTTCTATCGAACTGTAGAACAGGATGGCTGTCGTGGCTGACCTTGCTGATCATGTTCTGAGAAATTTAAGGACTAACAATTGCACAACTCAGAAAGCTGAAGGAAGGACATGCTTGAGATTTGGTTCATAGGTGACAGATGAAAGCAGATCCTTGCACCCAGTCATCACCTGTGATTTTGGGTTAGAGTTATCATTGAGTTCCACAGCAAATTATCATATCACCTCACCACCCTGTTGTTTTACACCTTTGTGGGTTTTAAGTGGTCATAAGTCCCCATACCTACACACACTACTTGAAAGACCAAACATCAGTCCTGACTATACTATTTACCTTTAACTTGAGTTTGTTACTGCTAAAGTTTTAGCGTGTAAGCATGAATTAATCTTACTGATGCTTATCTAGAACAGCTCTATGCTTTCCATTATTTCCCCTACAGGCACACTGTTTCCTGTCCTTGACAAAGAATTGTTTCCAAGAACCAAAGCAGGGCAATTACAAAGTTATGATATATTCAGGACTAGCAATCCAGTCTTGCTATTATTCCTCAGACAGACTCTATTGAAAGGAAACAATTCACTAACAACTGTTTTGTGAAGAAGTAATGGCGATCAGCTCAAGGCCATCCAGAGTATATTGTCAGAAATATTATCCGTTGTGCATTACTGTGCAGCTCCACTCTGGATGTTAGGCTACAAGTAGATCTTTACCACAAATGACATTTACACAATGCAGTGCTTTGCCTCTAGTCATGTGGCATCCCTGCACTTCACTTCATAGAGTAGAGTAGCTGTTCATATACAGCTGTCATGCAACAACAGAGTGAAGCAGTGACCGTTATTCTCTGGTCAAATTAGGCAGTTCATGCTTTGCAAAGGTTTAAGCTTACAGGTCTGAGGAGACAGCATTTTGTGCCTGTTTTATGGCGCATGTAATTAAAGATTTCTCTGGATAAATGGCTTTCCCAAACAAATGTGCATTTTCCAGCTTTTTAAATAAATGAAAGTGAGCCATTTTTCTGGCATGAGGAACACCTGCTCATAGATGTCAATTACTCTTTCTCTTTTTCTGCCTTTAAAAAATGAACTATTCTAAATTGAATAGCCATTTAGGTGCAGTATTAATTAATATTTCATTGCTTTACACTGGAGAACAGATCAGAAAAAGGGGTTTTTTTGTTCGCTGACATCTGGTTAAACAAAGCTAAGTGGAACCTTCTGACATTATCAATGGAAAGAGCTGAAAGGAAAGCTGTTCTGTACAATGGCCTCCATGTATTTCTGCAACTGTTCTGTTCTGATCTCTTACAAAATAATGCAGCTTGTGCTGGTTATATTTCTTTTTCAAATAAGCTGTAGTTACAGTGTGCATAAGCAATTTTTATTGTTTTTGGAGCCAACTATAATCTATTTGCCTATGTTTACATGATTTCTGAAGCCTTTGTGGACTAAGCTGATCTTGCCTCATTGAACTGCTACTTTTCCCATTGAGTAGATCAATCTTAAACTTCTTTATGAACTCAGCCCTAGTGAGTCATCGTTTATTTCCATTAAAATCCAGTTACCACCACCAACTACTGCAGCTCAACCATAAATGTGCCTGTGCCTTCCAGATGAAAAGCAGAAGTTCTTAATTTTGTTATGCATGTTGTGTTCCTTATGAAAAAATCTACTCAATAGTTATGGAATACAAACCTCCCGAACACTACATAATATTCCAAATAAAAGGAAACTGCTTGAGGATGTTTTTCTTCAATTAATCCATTTCTAGTAGGAGTGTCTTCACTTTCCCTTACATCCTAGCTTATGCCTAATCATTCAGGTCCTGCAACCTTCTTCTCTGATGGCAGGCACTTCCAAGAAGGCAGCCAAGGTCAAGGTCCCAATCTTAACTGAAGTTAAAACTCCTGTTCCTAATGCTGTCTTATGTTCTCACGCACAGAAGCACATGCACACATTACATTATGCAAAACAGCACTGCATACTTGTTTTTGGTTTTATGTTCTGAAGTCATAAAGAGAATGCATTTATTTTAAACAATTAAATGTCTAATGCCAATCTTAATCCTACTAATTAGAATAAACCCAATATAAGATATAAAAAGCTATTTACAATGAAATATTTCTTAGAGACTTTAAATATGCCAATATATATATAAGGGTGGAGGAATAAAACAAACGAACAAACAAACAAAGATACAGCAAATTAGAAAACATTTCATTAATAAATCCCATTCCTTATTACTCTTCCGTGTGAATAAATTTTGACTAAAATGCTTCTTGAATTATGCTTTGAAACTAACGAAAAGTTCTGATCAGGAAAAGAGTTTTGTGCTGCCAGTAAAGTTGACACATATAATGGAATCTGATTATTTCCACTGAAGCTTTACGTTCTTACTTAAGTGAAACATAAAGTAGCATAAAGTAAGACATTAGGTTTTGGTCTTTCAAAACACAGGAGAGTACAATCCCTCACATTTTTGACCGTACTCTGATTATGCAGCTGCAATACTACATTTTTCTGAATTAATGTTAAATGGTTTTATAAATTTAAGTGTTTCTTTTAATACTTCTAATAATGCTTTAATTGGTATGTTTGAGCATGAAATGCAACTTTTTTTTTTTGTTACATGTTATTTTCATCATGAGTTGGGAAATTTAGATCCTATATTCCTACAGGAAGTTAAATATTTGAGTAGACTTAATTTAACTAAAGATTCAGTTTGTCTGCAAATATGCCCAGTAATTGATAAACACTGACCTGTTGTAGCATAATAAAAATAACAAAATAAAATATTTAAAAAACCCAATACAACAGGATGTGAGTTGGGAAATTTAGATCCTATATTCCTACAGGAAGTTAAATATTTGAGTAGACTTAATTTAACTAAAGATTCAGTTTGTCTGCAAATATGCCCAGTAATTGATAAACACTGACCTGTTGTAGCATAATAAAAATAACAAAATAAAATATTTAAAAAACCCAATACAACAGGATGAAGAAATTACAGCCATTAAGTTATTTCATAAACTGGTCCCTAAAATATTAAAATCCCTGTACACTGTTATTTAGCTGTCCAGCAGCTCAATGTGGAATATCCTTAATGAGGAAAAATGCAAATAGTGTGGATATAATTTTTTAATAACATAAATCCCTTGTATAAGCCATGTTGCCAGCTCATGTTTTTCTGTCTTCAGGAAGTAGAATAAATCAAATTTTTTATTTACCTTGGACTGGGTACAGAAGCAAGGAAAATAGTGGCAGCACTTTGTACTCCATATGAACAGTGGACGTTACATGCTGCATTTTCTTTACATCCACAGCCTGGAAAGAATCATTAGCCTTGCCTGCTGTAAGACATAAGCTGTGACATTCATACATTTTCATGTTGCTCGTGATCAGGGCTTCCTCTGCTGTCACTTCTCTGCTTTGGTCATATGCCACAGAACTACTCTGCTGATGCCTGAATTGCAGCATAGCCAAACGTAACCTCTGCTGACAAGGTGTGTTTCCTGCCTTTCCCAGTGTATTTCTCACATTTGTCTGTCCTTTAGTTCTGCAGACAAAGTAAATGTATGAATTTAGAAGCCTTGCCATAATTATTTTACTGATACTGCAACAAAAGGTCAAAAGTCTTCTTCTGAGTGGCACTGATACTGCCAATACAGCCCAAACCATGAAAATTCACTTTTAGGGCTACAAAAAACTGCGAGGAAAAGAGTCATTCTAATCCTACCCTGCAATGCCTGCCCGGTAGGCATTGCAGAAGGCATTCTTCACTAAATCAGGCACCCTCCTTGGTAGCCCCTTCTTTCGACCCATTTGTAGTTTTGCTTCATTAAAGACTGATTGCAGACATAATGTTTGGCTTAGGGATAATACTGTCTGGTGAATATACTTAAAGAATGAGTCTTCATTTGACTGCAATTGTACTTAACCATGTCAATTTACTATTAAGTGCTACATTTCCCTTCTTTTGAGATAAGCTAAATGTGAGAGATCTGTCTATTCAAATATCTGGGTTTAGCAGTAAATCTAGGGGAACATATAATTTACAAAGTAATCAGTAGATGTCTATGACCTACAGGAGGGACATACCTTTTTTTGGAAGAGCAGATGGCCCAATCAGATGCCCTAGCCCATCTTACACAGAACTACATGCCTAGGTTTAGACAACTGAATCACATTCAGAGAGTCTATAAAGAAAACTACAGGACCAGCTGAACTTGGGAATAACCAGAGCATAAAATTTCAAAATAAGTGAAGCTCACAATAAGGCTAGTGATAGTCTATCTATATTGAAAGAGTGGAGATATCAAACTGGAAATGCAACTTCTATATTAACCTGTTAGTACCTAATACAAAGACTGCTTTTTTTAAATTAAAATGCTCTTTGTACTTATTTCTGAGTCCTTTTTTCAGAGTAAAATTTAAGTACACTAGACTAGTCCACATTATATGGGATAATGAACTTACTACCTAGTTAGGTAAGAACAGTTAAGTTTTACTTAAAATATTTTCCACTTTGATCATGTGTTAACATAGTAAAATAGAACATTACACCTCTTTGCCTGTACATTATGAAAAATACCAATTATGAAAGCTGGTGATTTGCTGCATATTCTTGAATAGAATATTTTTTAAGTTACCAACCTGTTTGATTAGAAGAGGCGTATGCATGAATATGGTTTCCTAGCCTTTGGGAATTTTTAATCTTTTTTTGAAAACATTGATCTTGAAATTCTGCTGGGATTATTGGAAGATAGAAGTCCTGGAACATGTCATTCCAGAGATTATTTCTCCAATGAATATTTAACCTGTAATGTTACAGTTAGAATATTTTGTTTATCAGTTAAAATAACTATAAAAACACCTTATGCTTATTTTTTTCATTCACTTGAGATCACCATCACAAATCTGTGAAACTGTCATTTTTGTGTAAAGACATCTTCTTTCAGAAATAAAAACTGAAACCAGTGTACATTCAACAGTTGTTTCTCAGGTATAGAAGTGACTTTTAATAGCCTTTGTCCTTCATAGTAATTATCTAGTTTCATATGTTATGTTACAATTCAGAAGTTTTACCATTTCAAACTCCTCAGGTACTTAGTCCTTCCTAGAAACCAAAGGTTTATATTTTCAAAAAAGTCAGTCTTCACATGTGACCAAGTGTATTCCCTACATGTGCTGTATATTAAAAAAATAAACTAGTAAGCCAGAAACCTTGGAAAGAAACAGTGTTCATATAAAAAGGTTTTGCTAAAAATAGATATTTTTCCAATAGTAATAACAAAAAACTAGTTACATTAATAGGTGTCCTGGAGAAAATTAAGTGAATATTAGTGATTTACTACAAATTCAAAAAACAGGAAATTCAATATCTGAAAACAGGAAGCCAAACATAAGAAAATAAAATTATGCACCTGCTGTAATACAGCATTTTAAACCATGAAATTCCTATTAATACTATTAATGGTTAACAATGGCTGCAAATGTGTACAAGCTACTTTAATGTGGCTTGTTGGTATAATTCACTTCTGTAGGAAGAAGTTTTGTAGTATAGAATAATTTTTTTGTCCTGAGAGTCTTGAAAGATATGTAGTATCTCTTTGCAGAAAACATTTCATTTCTTTTCTTACAGAAGCTTTCACTGATAAAAGAATCTTGCCACATGCTGAACTCACTAAATATGTCTAGCTGTCACCATGACTTCCCATAAATCTGTGTTCTGAAGTTTCCCTGCATTGTACAACAGCATAAGCATTATGTTTGGGACTTCCTAAACGAAAAGTGTGACAAGGCACAGTGTCATTTGATTGATTAGACCCTGAAAGGGTCTAATCTGCAACACACCAGAAATATTCCCACTGATGTGACCAGGTGTTGTTTTGGGCCTGAATGGAACCTGCGTAGCAGTATGCTTGTTAGCAATAGACAAAGAAGTAAGTGAAACAAGTCTGATTTTTCAAAATGGGTTTGTATTTTTTTAGAATAGAGGTAAAATCTTTGTTAGGTTTTACTTCAGAGGAACCAATTTTCCACACTCTGGAAGACATAGTACAATGACTCTTAACATCTAGAGAACTGAAATGAACTTGGCAATTATCAGTGAGTATGGTGAGCTGTATTTGTTTTTAAACCTTCAGTCCTTAAAATTCTTAAAGCCTTAAGTCCTTAGACATCAATTTCTGTCTTCAATATTTTATATTGAAGGCATGATTTATTTTAATTTCCTATCTTAAGGTAAACTCTCTGTCTCCTGTGAAATAAACCTCTTAAGTGCCTTGATTTCTACGATTAAATTCAAAATGAGAAGTAATACCACTTGCATTTTAGCACTTCATAAGCTTATTTTACATGGTGGCATCCCCTCTGAAAGTGGTATTTCCTGACATTATTTATGGCATGTTTGTAGTGGTATTTCAGTACTGACAGTAACGATAGCACATTATTTCCTTTAGTTAACAAGAAATTTGCATTTTGTTCTAGCCGATCAGCCTTGGAAAATAAATGCATACTCATGTTGCATTTTTGTTATATGAAGAGTGATATGAATCAATTTCTATGCAGATGTTAATTCTTGCATATTAAGTTATTCACATTTGTTTTTTGAAGCTATGTTGGAAACTTGAATCAGAATAGAAAGATTCAGAAAAGAAATTTTCATACTGTGTAAAATCTTAGCAGCATGGAAGTCAGTGGGAGTTCTGCTTCAGTAGAGCTAGGATTAAATCCTATTAGCATATAATATAATAATATTTTTCCCCCTTCCCATTTTTTCCATAAAGCTGACTAAAAAGGAAAACACAGCCCGCTGGCCTTAGCCTGCAAACCAGTAATATATTTACAATCAGTAACCAACTGTATAGCAAATCAGCAATGTTAATTTAGTAAAAGCATAGTTTGTCTTTAGTAAAGCCCAATAGAAAAGAGTAATGGAGCTGCTGAAGGGTCTAGAGCACAAGTCTAACAAGAAGCAGCTGCAGAAACTGGGGATGTTTAGTCTGGAGAAGACAAGGCTGAGGGGAGACTTTATTGCTCTTTGCAGCTACCTGAAAGGAGGTTATAGTGAGGTGAGGGTTGGTGACCCTAGTAACAAGTGATATGACAAGACTAAATGGTCTCAACTGTGCTAGGGGAGGTTTAGATTGGATATTAGGAAAAATGTCTTCACAGAAAAGGTTGTCAGGCACTGGAACAGGCTGCCCAGGGAAGTGGTTGAGTCATAGTCAGCCTTTCCTCATAAGGGAGATGTTCCACTCCCTTCATCATCTCTGTGGCTCTGCGCTGGACTCTTTCAAGCAGTTCCTTGTCCTTATTGAATGGAGGGGCCCAGAACCGGACACAATATTCCAGATGCAGCCTCAACAAGGCAGAATAAAGGGGGAGGAGAACCTCCCTTGACCTACTAACCACACTCCAGGATGCCATTGGCCTTCTTGGCCACAAGGGCACATTGCTGGCTCATGGTCATCCTCCTGTCCACCAGGACCCCCAGGTCCCTTTCTCCTACCCTGCTCTCCAGCAGGTCAGCCCCCAACCTGTACTGGTCCATGGGATTGTTCTTCCCCAGATGCAAGACTGTACACTTGCCCGTGTTGAATTTCATCAAGTTTCTTCCTCCCAACTTTCCAGCCTGTCCAGGTCTTGCTGAATGGCAGCATTTCAAGGAGCCAGCTGAGCACACCGGTGGCATCCTTGGGAGGCAGGAGGCCTTCTGGTCTTCATTAATACTAGAACAATGCCCCACTAGTTCAAACCCAACTACAACCCCCTCCCACTTCGAATCTAGCTTAAAGCTCTGTGAATGAGCCCTGCTAACTCTTGCCCTAATACCCTTTTTCACCTGCGGGACAGGGCCTTCCCATCCAATGCCAGCAGGTCCAGTGTCCTGGAAACCAAACCATCCAGGAGTTTTGTCCCCTACTCCTTCAAGTCTAGTTTAAAGCTCTCTCTATGACTCCTGACAACACCTGGCCAAGAATGCTTTCCCCCCTTGTTGATAGCTCTATGCCATTATTTGCTAACGTACCTGGTGCCCTGTAAACATCTCCATGATCAGAAAACCCAAAGTTCATCTGGCAGCACCAGCCTCTAAGCCATTCATTAATCAGTTATGCTTTCCTAGTCCTTTCAGCTTTTCCTCCCACTGAAGGAACTGAGGAAAAGATCACCTGTGCTCCCAATTCCGCAAGTATTCGGCCTAGTCCTCTGAAATCCCTTTTCATCACCCTGGGACTTGCCTTGGCAACCTCATCAGTACTCACCTGCACAACCACTAGTGGGTAGTAATCAAAGGGCTGCACCAGCCCTGGGAGTTTCTCAGTAACATCCCTAACCTGAGCCCCAGGGAGGCGGCAGACCTCCCTGAGGGCTGGGTCTGGCTGGCATATAGGGCCCTCAGTTCCCCTCAAAAGAGAATCTCCCACAACAGTTACTTTCCTCTTGTTCTTAGCAGAGACAGTCCTAATGCATTGGGCAGGCTGCCTCGGCAACTCCCTGGGCAGACCTTTGTCAGTAACCTCAGTTACCTGATTTTCCTGATCCAGGGCCATATACCTGTTCTGAAAGGGCACACATGGAGGTGAGGGAAGCTGCGAGTGGGTTCGCCTGCTGCCTCGAGCAGGGACCTGCTTCCAGTTCACCTCTTCTCTCAGGTCCCCCACCTCTGCCAGGTGACAGGAAGGCAGACGATCCTTTACTTCTTGTGAAACATCTCCCTTGGGGCTTTGTCTCCAGGTTGGTAGGATATTATTCCACCAATCTATTTCTCTTTCACAATCTCGGATACTTCGTAATCTTTCTACCTCCTCTTTCAGCTCAGCCACTAGGCTGAGTAAGTTACTCACCTGGTCACAGCACGCGCAGGTGTTCTCTCTGCTCTCTGGTATGACTGACAGGCTGAGACATTCTGTGCAGCTAGAGACCTGGACAGCTAGATTCTTGAGAGGGACCTCTGTCTTGGTTGCCACTGTCCTCCCAGCAACAGTGTTTGCCCGAGTGGATACCATGGCTAGGTCCTCTTCAAGAGGGGGATGATCACTAGCCGAGTTCTTACCCTGAACCAAGAGGGGGCCCGTGCCCCACTCTGTGCTCCCTGCCTGCGCCAACTGCCATGCAAACGGCTGCACAAACTGCCACGCCACACCCTTCTACCTCCCCACACCCTGTTTGCCTGCTTCTGGTTGCTGGTGCTCCCCAGGGGCTGCTCTTCAACCTGAGGGGGTCAGGCCACCGTCCCTTTGTCTCCGCCCACAGTGAGTCAGAGCTGCCGCTCCCCAGAAGCTCTCATTCGCCACCCAGGGACAGGGGCTGGAACTGACTCCCTCCCGCTCTCTCAATTTCTCTCTCTCTCACCTTCTCTTCCTCAGTTTTGCCGATGTTTTCCTTGCAGTTTAGCCACTGCAGAAGGGCTCCATGGACATGATCCCTCGCTCTGGTGTCCCTTGCCTCAGTGGCTTCACCAAAATGGCCGAAATGGTTCTTCCTTGCTCGTATACTCTCTGAAATGCACAAGAATGTTTCTTAGTTGTTGAAAAAATGGATGTAGAAGGGCATTTGCAGTTAATTTTTAAGACTTTGAACTTGTTGGCTCCAGTAACATCGGGGTACTCAGCACTTTGTATTACTGACTCCATAGATATAACCTTGCATGAATACTTTACATAATGCACATAATCTCAGCAAACCCATTTGAGCCAAAAGAAATGAAAGAAAACATTCCTGAGAAAAAAGAGTTTGACAGCAATTTTTAAATTATTATTATTTTTTTTTTACTATGTGGAAATTTTAATGGAATAAAAGATGGAAGTGGGATTTTTTTATTTTTTATTTTTTTTAGGAAATAGACTCAGCTACTCCTTTTCTCCAACTCAGAAACACAACTGTTATTTCTACAAAATTTACAAAGTGTGGGTAACATCAGTGCTTCTGGAACGAGTCACTTAAGTGCTACTTCACCTGATCAAACATCGCAAATAAGGCACGTTTTTATGAAGAATATTGCTTTAATTGCTGTTTAGTACACTATTTCTATAGAAGTGGATAGAGAAATCCTTCCCTTGTTTGTATGCACAAATGATGTTTATGTTTTCAAGTGCTGCTGAGGATACCAAAGTTTGAGCAATCACAGGACTAAGAAAATCACAGGCTAAGAAAAACGTAAAAGATTTGGAAGGAATTTCATTCTACAAGGCTATCCATAAACAACAGGTAAATGAGTGATTTTGTCTGAACTTTTGAGTCCTTATCAAGGAAAGCGCTAAGTATGTCCAAAAATTATTTTAAAATATTTCTAAACTATAAAGACAGATATCTCTCTGAGGAAGAATGGTGTACTTTTTCATTTGTCTGTTGTTTGTAGATTAGCTTCAATGTATGTCTGTTCTCATTTCTGAGTCTTGAACATCTGTTTCTTTGTGCAAGAATATCTCTTTTTACCCATTTTATCTTGGCTGTTGCAGCTTTGAGTAGGAGGTGTATCTATTTTTTATTGTTTGTTTTGAAATACACATCTTATTTTTGTGTCATCTTTGAAATTCCTATGCCCACTTAACTTTAGATAAAAGAAAGCTGTTCATTTACGCAATAAGACAGAAGAATGAAGGTCAACAAACTAATATTTCAATAAAAAACCGTTGATATGCGGGCTATGCCAAAGTGATTTGAGACAGTCTCTTGAATCTTTGATGTTTTCTTCTTTCATGAACTGGACTGAAATGGGAAAAATAATATCCAGTTTGTCTGATGAGTTTCCACTTTTCTTCAAATCCAAAGTCTTGTTTTCTGAGGTATAAGACATCTTTCTTAGAAACACTCAACAGGACATGTCTGGAATGAACTACATTCCCCAGATCCGACACTTCTAGGAATGACAATTTATTATACAACATTTGCCTGAAACTCTAATAATTGATAGGTTCCTGAAAGCCTAGATGTCCTCTGGAGGCACTAGCTTTTCTTTATAGGTCCTTCCCATGTCATACTGTAGAAAAACAGGAGTCCTTGGTCCAGGGAGCTTCTATTGGAAATTTAGGTGTAAGTCCCATTACTATCTTCCTTTGAAATAGGCCAAAATTTGTCAGATCTGAAATACCTCCAGTGAAATACTTCAGACTCAACAAAATGTTTTTTCAATAATAAAACTGTTTTGCTGTTTCTGGCTACTTTTTCAAACCACAGTACTCAAAATCTAATCATCACCCCTTTGTGATACTTTTGATTGTGTGATCTTCTTTGTCTTAGAGACAAAACTGACTCTACCTGTGCTAATGCAAATCACCAGTGCAGTTGCAGAAACCTTTAGAACGTGTACTTAACTTTATTTTATCTTTTTTACAAAGAGGGTTAAATAACACTTAACAACAATTTTGGACTACGCTCTACCTATCTTGATCCATGCATGCTATAAAACAACAGTTACATGGATAGTCGAACCTAATATGAAATCCATGACAAAAATCCTAACCCCAAATCAAGGCACTGGGAAGCCAGGCTGTTTAAAATTGCAGAGTTGCACAGGTAAGCCCGGAGCTGAAAGCTGAAGTCTAAGAAAAAATGTCTGAGTTGGCAAAGTATGAGAAATTGAACACAAAATCTTTATAATCAGAAATGTCGGCAAAATTTAGTGCCAGCTGGTGCTGTTAGCCCTGCCTAACCTGCCCAAACCAGTCCAGGTACAAACAGCTGCAGCTGTCACTGAACTTAACAGGATTTGCATCCACTTACAGGAGTGGATTAGGTTCCTAAATATAGAGCAATATATTACTTCCCCAACCCTGGTTGGTTGGTTGTTTTTTTTTCTCCTAGCTGAAAGAGCAATAAAATTGCCTTCTAAAATAATGGTAAAGATAATAACAATGATGTTCAGAAGTAAATATGATAAAAGGTGAAAATGTATTTTATTATATGAAAAGACTAACTAAGCCACCCAAATTATTCGAACTCTTATGACAATACAACCACTGTTTCTATAAATGCATTGATTTCTATAAATTCATTTTTCATCAAAGAAAAACCTACAATGCTCACACTGAGCATTTTAGTTGACCACTGGCTCCTTGGATTCCAAACATTACTAAATCATCAAAGGAACCCCTTAGATTGTGTCTCTATTTACCTCAGTTCTCTCTTTTCTAACATAGATGAGTCTAATTTTTTTTATAGTTAACCAAAAAGTCCTAAGTATACACTGAAAGCAGAAAAGCCTTTAATTTTAGAGAGACTATTAATTTTCAGTTTTTATTTCTAAACCAAGTAGTTAGACATGTCAATTCTACCATTGATCTGGCTTTCATTAGTTAATACATCTACAGGCATTATGCTGCACTTGTTATTAAGACCATGTTAACATTTACAAGGCAAGACTTTTTAAAAAACTTGATTGACCATCATTTGGTCCACGTACATTTTATCATCCTTGCTTTCTGAACTAATACTTGTTAGTTATTAACTGTCATAAATGGATTTCAGGCTCTATCCTTGATTCCTCTCTCACTTTTAAAACTTCTACCTATAGCTTCGCTGGCACAAGTAGTCCTTTTAGAGCTAAATTAATCCATCTTTTTTTTTTTATTTATTTTTTTTTTCCCAGTATGAGAGCCAATTCCCTGTGGGTAGTTTGGCAGCCATAAACATATTTAATCAGCATGATTTTAAAGTCTGGTCTTTTAGAAAGTGAAGGTTTTTGGAAACACAAGAGTATGAATTTAGAATGATCAAGAACCACTACACCATTTCCTTCAGGGAACTTCTGGTTGCACACAGGATTCAGATGCAGTGCATTAACAGACTAAACCAGATTTTAATACATTACAGCATGTTTGGATACATCTCATGTAAAAACAAAGTATAATCTAGATTAGGCTGTTTCTCATTTAAAATATGTTCCTGACTTTACAAGAGCACAATTCAGACTGGAATCCACCTGGTTGGAGAACAACCCTGTGGAAAGGGATCTGGGGTTCTTGGTGGATAACAGGCTCAACATAACTGAAGTGTGCTGCAGCAGCAAAGAAAGCCAACAGGATGCTGGGCTGCATCAACAAGGGCATCACCAGAAGAGATAAAGAAGTCATCATCCTGCTCTACTTGGCATTTGTCAGACCACACCTGGAATATTGCATTCAGTTTTGGTCCCTGCTCTACAAAAAGGATGCAGACAGGCTGGAGAGGGTCCAGAGAAGGGCCACAAGAATGATCAGAGGACTGGAGGACCTGCCATATGAGGAGAGTCTGAGAAAAATTGGGTTTGTTCAGCCTTGAGAAAAGAAGGCTTTGGTGAGAATTTATTACCATGTTTCAGTACTTAAAGAGTGGCTTCCAAGAAGATGGAGACTCCCTATTTACAATGAGTGACATGGAAAAGACAGGGAGATGAGTACAAGTTGCTCCTGGGGAGATTCCGATTGAACACAAGAGGTCAAGTTTTCACTATGAGCACAATCAAACATTGGAATAGTCTCCAAACAGAAGGGGTAGGTTCTCCCACATTGGACAGTTTTAAGTATCAGCTTGACAGAGTGCTGAGCTATGTCATATAAACTATAGTATTACCTAGAAAGGTTGGATGAGATGATCCTTGGGGTCCCTTTCATCCTGGAATTCTATGATACTATTACTTTATTACTATAGTTCTTAAACTATTATTTTATACTATAACAAATTTAAAGGCACCACATTGTTGTGTTCAATGCTGAGACTCTGCTAATGGTTCACATTCAATCCTCTCCTTTCACGAGAACAAAATAGATAAAAATAATATTAGATTATTTTAATAAACATTTAAGTAAGCATTCTTCTACTATGTATACACGTAAATATTTACATGTATGTAGTCTTACATTTATATCTGAAATAAATATTCATTAGTTAACATGAGTTGCACTTTGACCCTACTGTACCCAGGAAGTTGATGAGTCTTCTTCATGGACTCTACTGAGCTTACTTGGCAAGAGGAATATGGCAAGATTAGAATCATAAGATACAAATGTTGCAGTTCAAAAAAAGCATGTTCAATACATAAGTCAGTCTTTGTCACAGAATTCTAATACCAATTTACCAATACATCTTCAGATTCTATTTTAAAATCTTGAGTGCATTTACCATTTCTGACAGTTATTTTACTCTTTTTTCTAGTATATCTCAATTGTTACCAAATGTAAAAATGTTTTCTTCCTTCTTCCTGCTTTCTCCAAATCTGATGTGGAATCTTTTCAATCTCAAGAAATCGAAGTCCGTGTTCAGAATTAGAATTCTGTCCAAGTAAAGCGAAATGGGCATTTAGCACTACTGTTTTATTTATCATTTGGAGGCTTAGATCTCTGTCCTACCAGCTCAGAAGTTAAAACAGATTCACAAGATTGACGAAAGTTGTAAGGCATGTTATTAAAGCAGCTACTTTATTTTATGGCCACAGACTTCAGACACACTTTACATTCATAGTATAGGCTGGAAGAGACTAAAATTTTCACTATATTGCTGCAAAGGTTATGCAGTTCTCAGCTGAAACCATACAAGAAGCCTTTCACTGTAATTTTTTCTAATTACTTGGCATAAAAAAGCACATGTTTTAATGACAATAATAATGAGCAAAGAGCTATAACCCTCAAGAGAGAAGACTCTGATTAAGAAATAAGATGACAAACTGTGTAATAATTCTGATTAAAATATACCTTAGATACATACACAAGGTGTTGTCAGTGCAGACAGTCCCTAATGTACTTAAAGGGTACGTTAATCAGCCCTTCACATATTTAAATTAGGTTACCACTTTGCATTTTAAAATCAAGATTTTTATGCTTAAATAAGAATCTCCCTCTTAAGTTATAAATAGACCCAAGAGACCCTTTTCTAATTCTGTAACATTTTGAAAGAATTGTTTGTTTAAATACGTAATGGAATTAACACTACTCAAAAGGACTTTTTTTCCTCTTTTCCTCTTATTACACGGTTAGATGTCTTCTTTCATTTTGTCAAGACTTGTTGTCAAGTCAGCATTTATTTGCACTGTCAAATCAATTTTATACTAGTAAAATTTAGCCAGGCCCTGCTTATTTTGCTAACTGCAGGAAGATGTTACTTGGGCTGGGGAAGTGTAACTGGTTATGAACTGACTTCCAGAAATCATAAGGAAAAGGAAAATCTGTTCATTACCCATCTCACTGGGACTGTAACAAAGCTCTGCTAATGAATATAACGTGTTTTGACACATCAATTTATAATTCTTTTAAGGACTGCATTTTTAAGTTTGCTACCTATTTGTTGCCATTCCTTAAATCTGGCAGAGGTTTGTGCCATATTTTGTCAAAATGAGTAAATATTTTCCATGGGAAATATACCTTCTATATTGCAAATACATTGTTTAATAATAAATTAGAGAGATGTGTGGGAAGGAGCTATCCCAACCGGTTTGAGATATTATTGCTTATTTGCTTTGGTCATTTGCCTTCGATCATTTGCAAATGTAGGTCATGTTATTGCTAGCATTTGGGCTTAATACTCCTTTAGATAGAGGTCTGTAGCTAAAAGATACTGAATTTTTTTTCTCTTTACATCAAATACTGAAAGCTCTGATGTTCTTGAATGAGAAGTGCTAGATAAATACAAAGGATACAGGGCATTTTCCTTATGAATTCCACTAGAAGTTTCCTTTCTTCTGCCCCTCCTCTTCCTTCCTCTCAACACTGTTAGGCAAAAAGCCCAGGCTGTTTCCTACCGCTGTGCAGAGTCTTAGTATACCTGTCTTGAAATCTGATTTAACTGCATGTGTCCATTCTCATAATCCAAAATATGAGTCTTACAAGTCTGGAATTAGGAAAGATATGTAGGAGAAAGCTTCTGAGTGTCAGTTTGACACTTCGCATAAATTAACACCCAGACAAGCACTTTTATTGTGCTGAAGCTCTGGGTAAAATCATGAAAACAAGAGATGATAATCCCCTACACACCTGAGAAGAAGCTACATATAATCCCAAATTCACAATAGATTGTACCTTCCTGGTAGTGTCATGCATTGCTCAGGCTTTACAAGCTAAAAAAATTGCACATGGATGATAAATATTAGTGTCAATCTGTAACAACAACAACAACAACAACAAAAAGGCAAACAAAACAAAACCAAAAACAAACAAAAAATAGAAACCATAGTACTTTATGACCGGGATGTTTTCTTTTCAAGGTGAAATGGTTCAGGTACCGAAGGAGAAACTTACTTATTTTGCAGGAAATAGCCCAGGAAGAATTCAAGACGTCTTGACCTGATATTTTGTCCTAAGTTCATAGGGGAACACTAGGAACATTTGAGCCAACAGAAACCATTGCAGAGTAAGAGCACACTTTGAGGTTCATTAGAATCATGCTGAGGCTTTAAATCAAATCAGTGGGATTATTTTTGGCTAATTCAAAGGGATACAATCTTGCAAAATTAAAATTGAAAAAAAAAACCAAACATGAAAAGCATCACTTTTGTTCCCCTGCTAAGGAGAAGCAAACTAAAACCAGCTTTAGAAGCTGCGTTTCTGACACTTGCTGGCAATTCTTTGAACATGTACAGTTAGAAGCTGAAACATATTTTCACTGTGATATTGGTGTTTGAAAGACCCACCACGAGGAGAACCTGACTGGAAAGCAAGTAGTGACTTCTCTTGTTCCAAGTCATCACTGTAGGATTGTGCCTGCAAAGTCCTGTAGCAGGTACGAGGGTTGTCTGCTGGCATAACCTTTTCTGCTAGCAAGAAGAATGTGTATTCTTTTTCTTCTTCTTCTACCTGGCAGTGCTCTTGGATTCATTACAGACCTCCTGATCGGGATGAAGGAGTTGGTGAGGCTTTCTACAGGCAGCTGAAAGCAGCCTTGCAATTACAGGCCTTGGTCCTCAGGGGGGGATTTTAACTACCCAGATATTTGCTGGAAGGCCTAAACAGCCAGCCATTCCCAGTCTAGGAGGTTCCCTCAGTGCACTGATGATAACTTCTTAATGCAAATGGTAGACAAACCAACTAGGAGAGGAACACTGCTGGATCTTGTACTCACCAACAAGGAGGGTCTGGTTGAAGTGGTGACAGTCAATGGCAGCCTTGGCTGCAGTGATCATGAGATGGTGGAGTTCAGGATCCTGTGTGGGAGGAACAGAATACCTAGCAAGACCAGAACCCTGGACTTCCCCAAGGCCAACTTTGGCCTCTTCAATCAATTGTTAAGGGAAGTCTCATGGAAAGGGTACTAGGTCATAAAGGGGATCAAGATAGTTGGTCACTTCTTGCAAGCTCAGGATCAGAGCATCCCAATGTGTAGGAAATCAAGTAAGGGAACCAGGAGACCCACATGATTACACAAGGAAGTGCTGGGCAAACTCAAGTGGAAAAAGAGAACCTATGGATCATGGAAGGAGGGGCTGGCCACTTGGGAGTAATATAGGACTGTTGTCAGAGGATGTAGGGAGGCAATTAGGAAAACTAAGGCCTCCTTGAAATTTAATCTTGCACGTGAGGTCAAGGACAATAGAAAGGGCTGATGGTAGGGCAGTAGATGTGGTTTATCTTCATTTCAGCAAAGCATTTGTCACTGTCTCCCACAGCATACTTGTAGATAAGCTGAAGAAGTGTGGTCTAGATGATCAGGTGGTGAGGTTGATCAGGTTGAAAGGAAAAAGTCAGTGAGTTGTGGTCAATGGGACAGAATCTAGTTGGAGGTCTGTGACTAGTGGAGTCCCTCAGGGGCCAGTACTGGGACTGGTGGTGTTCAATATTTTCATCAATGAACTGGATGAAGGAACAGAGTGTGCTCTCAGCAAGTTTGCTGATGACACTAAACTGGGAGGTGTGGCTGACACACCAGAAGGCTGTGCTGCCATTCAGTGAGACCTAGACAGGCTGGAGAGTTGGGCAGGAAGAAACTTGATGAAATTCAACAAGGGCAAGAGTAGAGTCTTGCATCTGAGGAAGAACAATCCCATGAACCAGTACAGGTTGGGGGCTGACCTGCTGGAGAGCAGGGTAGGAGAAAGGGACCTGGGGGTCCTGGTGGACAGGAGGATGACCATGAGCCAGCAATGTGCCCTTGTGGCCAAGAAGGCCAACGGCATCCTGAGGCGTATTAGAAAGGGTGTGCTTAGTAGGTCAAGAGAGGTTCTCCTCCCCCTTTATTCTGCCTTGTTGAGGCCACATCTGGAATATTGTGTCCAGTTCTGGGCCCCTCCATTCAATAAGGACAGGGAACTGCTTGAAAGAGTCCAGCACAGAGCCACAGAGATGATGAAGGGAGTGGAACATCTCCCTTATGAGGAAAGGCTGAGGGAGCTCTCTTTATCTTGGAGAAGACTAAGGGTTGACCTCATCAGTGTTTAAAAATATGTTAAGGATGAATGTCCGGAGGATGGAGCCAGGCTTTTTTCAGTGATGTCCAGTGATAGGACAAGGGGAATGGGTGCAAACTGGAGCATAAGAGGTTCCATGTACATATCAGAAAAAAACTTCTTTACTGTGAGAGTGACAGAGCACTGGAACAGGCTGCCCAGAGAGGTTGTGGAGTCTCCTTCACTGGAGACATTCAAAACTTGCCTGGACACATTCCTGTGTGATGTGCTCTGGGTGACCCTGCTCTGGCAGGGGGGTTGGACTGGATGATCTTTCGAGGTCCCTTCCAACCCCTAGGATTCTGTGATTCTGTGATTCATATTAGAGAAAACAAATAGTTGGATACATGGGAGGCACCACAAAGTTCATTTGCAGCCCACTAGAAGGTCCAGTTATGGATAATGGTAGAGCTTTTCTAAAGATGAACAGCAGGTAAGCAAACAGAGCAGATGTCCCTCTGGTGTACTGTGAGGAAGACAGTGCATGTCTGGGCCACCTTGTTTTGGATCAGGATGGAAGAGAATAGAGGAAGGAGGCCTTCCTCCTTCTCCTGCTCTTTACATACTGCATACCATGTCAGGGCATTTGAGCACAAATTTGAATGTATCTCCCCACAGAAGCTAAGAAGAAAAAAAACTCCTTGAGGTTTGTACAAGTCCTCAGCACTTTCTTAAGGGAGTGGAAGGATGGCTAAAGAGGAGCAAAGGTTTTCTTTTCTTGACCACATCAGAAAAGCCTATCTGACATCTTAAGTTGATGTAGTAGTTAGCTCAGTGTCTAGTCAGAGCCCTGTCATTTGCTTTGACTATTGCTTTGACTATTAAATTTTGGCAAATATACAAATGCATGACTTCTGAGAATATCTAACAAAAGGAATACAGTTGATTTTCTTTTGAAAATAATTTGTATATAGTGGATGTTAAATTTATATACATACCCTAAAAATGTATTGTGATCAGTAACACTTGAAATCTGCAAGCCTTTATTTTGTTTGAAGATAACAAGCTCTTTCTTACATTTTTCTTTGTCTTAGTACCTTTATCTGTCCTCCGGTTACAAAACACATTATGTCACTACATTACACACTAGATAAGCACTTGATTCTCTATTTTCAGCCTCAGATTCTCTTTTGTGTAAGTTTGAACCATCTAAATTGCTTGAAATGAACCAAAACTTATTACTCTAACTAGAAAACGGAATACTGATTTAGAAATTATATTTCCTCTCTAAAATTTTAAAAGGATTAATTGGCAAACTGGGAAGGATCAATATTGTACCTCTTAAAGAAGACAGATAGGATGCAATGTTGTTTGACAAGCTTGTCAGAAAGAGGGTAAAATGGCTGTAACAGCTGTATTTAACATCAGCCCATTTGGTTATTCAGTGTGTAGGTTTTTAAGAGTTGTTCCAGCAGAATTCTTTCAGGAATAAATCGTTGATAGATTTTAAAGGTAATCCTCTTCTTATGGACTTATACTTACGTAGGACTTATCCTTTCATTGAATAAATATATATCTATGGCTGACTGCATAATGGAAGAGAAAGTGTTCTTTTCTGTTGATCAGTTTTACTAGGAGGAGTTAGTATTTGGTTAGAATGATGATTTGGAGTTCTGTAAGGTATTTTGGATTATATTTCCTTTTCTTTCTCAACTAAAGCAAATTAATGTCTTCAGAGAAGCATTACCCACCCCATTGCTGTAGCCTAACAGTCCATACACTTTCAAAATTTACAGCTATTTCAATAAAAAGACCAGTCATAGAAACAGTTAAAGGTTAATACAAACAAAAAAAAAAAAGTCTGGGCACTCATGACATGAGCAGAGGATTGATACTTAGGGAATCACTGACACATCAGTGCAAAAGTTGTAATACTTACAGAACAGCAGAAACCCCCTTGGCACACATTTTGAGTAGTTTTGGCACTGTTTAGCTGAAGTACTGAATCAGAAATAGCCATGAAGGACAAAGCCAAGGAACATCCTTGCAGGATCTCTGTGAATATATTCATGAGAATTAATGGTGCTGGAAATAGTTGTCTTGGAGCCTGCTGTTATCCTCAGGCATCAGAGTGCTAATGAAGGCCACCTCATTGATTAGTGTATCATGATGTGAGGTAAACAAGAGACTGAATTCCACCTTTCTACAGGATTTCTAAAGTCTTACTGAAGTTTCTTCAAATTCAGAATTATGTAAAATAAATATGTATGCATTACAGCGAGAGACATTAATCTATTTGCTGGGAGATGGACCCATTTAGTCACTGTGTAAAGCAGGGTGGGTAGAAAAGAGTGAGTTTTTTCCTTCTGACTCATATGTTGTCTTCTTAACCTCAGGGAAAATGGAAAGATGTAGGAGAGAAAGGGTAGGAAACAGCTTCACCAGCTCTCCAATGCCAAAGAATCTATCACACTAAGAATATCACCTGTGGCTGAGATGTTTTTCACTCCTCTGTGCCACCTGGTTGGTGAAGAAGGAAGAAGTAGATGAGATAAGCCAGACCATCAAGTGCAAAACTGGAAAATATTTTTCTTATTTCAAACAGGTCCAAAGCATCTGAGAATTAGGTTTTATTGAAGAAACTGAAGGAATACTGTGTGAAAGGACTGTGTCATTAAATCTGGTGATAATTACATACTGGAAATGTAAATTGTATTTCTTGTGCAATTTTAAAAATTTCATTTCCATTGTAAATACTTCAAACTATGAAGTCTATTACTGCAGAGAATGTGTGAAATGACACACAGTATGCTGTGCAACATCTGTCTGCATATACCAAATTTCATTCAGTAGCAGTGTCTTTTTAATTATATTGACCATAACCTTCCCCTTCTATTTAAAAACACTTTACTGTTGAATGCCCAGCTGCAATTTTCAATGTTTAGTTTACCACTGAACTGATAGAAAGTCTTTGCAGTTATACTGCATATTCAAGCTACAAACTCAGATTACAGAGGAGATCACATGTTAATAATTACATTATATGCTTCTCTATGAATCTGAGAGTGGTAATACTTTTTGAGAGAGTACTTAAAGGTCATTTGTGTAACAGTATTTGCTTTTATAGTAGATTGAACAGCCTATTGTATTCTCAAAACATTGGCATGGAGCAGAGAGCCTCCTGAGTGTTGCAGATGTGGACCAACAATTATTGCCAAGAAATAGCTCTTTGGAGATCTTTGAGGCTGGTGGCTAAGCTTTTGGTGCACTTCCTAATGCATTGTATCCACACATGAATAAATAAACATAATGAACATGATTGTGAGCAGCCTTGGCAGGATACGAGATACACGCTTGTAATACAATGCAAACGTGACAAACTTTTTCTTGAACATTATGATGATATAGTGACTGCTGTGTTGTTCTCTGCAGAAGTAGCTAGATTCTCAGAGACAGTTTCTCACCAGTATCTGCCCACTTTGGACACCATTTTCTGGCCAGTCAGCATTTTCTCTGAACAAGTTCATTAACTATGAATGCTGTTGTGAAGACCCAAATAAAGGGTGACTTGCTCTTGGCTTTATATATAGGAGTGAAACATCTTTGTATTTTTAAAATCCTCTTGATTCCCATCTCCAACTTAATATGCCAAAAGACTTTGAAAATCCATTTCTAAACCATTATTAATTCTACTTTTCTGATCTATAACATAATAAAATATGAATTATAATGCCTATCTACTTATTTGCCAAAATTATTTATTGCTTGTATTGTGCTCTGGAAATGTGAAACATTAATTTTTGTAATTGAGGTTTTAGGATCAAAAGAAGCTTGAAGAGCAGAACATTCACTATTTAATTTCTTTCAGTTGTTTGTTTTTTTTTTTTTACTTTAAATAGATTTCACCATATTTGATTTATGCTCTAGCTCTTAAAAAATACTGAGAAAATTTATTCTTGACTTTTTCTACCTTGATACTAAGATATTGAATCATGCATTCTTACCTACTGCTTCTCAAAATATACATGGGATATATCTCAGGTGTGGTGAGTTATTGCTGGAGACCAAATCCTTTGATATGTGGGAGTAATTCCTTCTAAACAATAGTGTACGTTTGAATATGTGAACTGAAGGATTAATAGACATAATTTCCCGCCTACTCCCTGGTTCCTCTTAAGCTGCAGATGAGGCATAACACAAAATTTGATAGGAGGAAGGTCTGAACTTTCATCAGTATCAGACTCGACATCAAATAGCACTTTACTCTTATTTGTTGCTGAATGGTCTAAAACATAATTGCAACGTACTCTTCTAATTAGTTATCTTTAAAATTTTGCCTTTAGCACATTGCATTCAGCAGCTTTGTGAAGTGTAAAAAATGTCACAGAAGTGGATAGTGTCTGGGGGAAGAGTTACTTTTTTCTAATCCTAAAAAAAACCCCAACAGATTGTGAGGGTCAATCTTTTAAAGTGTATGCTTCACTGAATGCAATTATTAATCATTTTCCTTCAGGAAAAATATTAAATTAAGTGTTAAAGTACAGATCTAAACAGTGTTAAGGGCCCAGAGCTACTGAGTTCATTGTTTCAGCTATATTTCAGTGTAAGATAATTGACCTTCCATAATGCAAATGTAGAGCTGGCACTGAATGATACAAAATGACTCATCCTGTCTCAGTATTTTATCTCCTTGCATTTATTTATTTATTTCTGTGTCCATCCTCCGCTGTCATGAAGGTCTCTGTCAGTGTGTTTAGGATTGGGTTCTTAGTTTTGGGTTATTTTCTCAAATACAACAACTTCCTAGTAAAGATAGATGGAAATCAAGGCAAATAATGTGCTCAAGAGTTTCTTTTTATGATTTAACCGTCCCCTAAGCCAAATGAATTTACCAGATTAATTTACTGAGATGTAAAACTGTACTTGTAAGCTATGGTTAAGACTTTCAAAGGTAAAAAACCAATCTCCTCAAACCATATCAATCAGGCTCAAAGAAAAGATTGTAACAGAAATCTTCTTCACTGTGCTTATGATACTGAAAAAGACCCCTAATAGGCAACCTAGTGTTTTGTTATTGAAGTGCTTTCTGTAATTACGTTTTAATACTATGCTTGACGTCACTAATTACAGATTGAGGCTTTTCCAAAGCAATATGCGATTCCAGATGCCTTCTCTAAGTATCATGCTGATAGCATCTAAACCAGAAAAGATACTCCTGCTTTACTGATCAGAAGAAGCAGATATGAAAAGCATTAACGGTGTAAAGGAAACAAGGCTGGGGCACGTGGTAGGATCCAAGAACAGCAGTGCTCATTTTTTCTACCTTAAATGTAGTGTCTTCGCATGTGTATGTATAAATGTGTGCATAAACCCATGCCTCTCTCTCTCTATATATATATATATTTATGCATGCATATGTTTATCTTTGTTGAAATATTCTGAGAAATAGAGCTGCTCTGTTACTATCACAATATGCTATCATGCATTATTTTGTATTCTTGGCAGCATTTCACAGTGGAAGGAGTGTTGCTGAAGAACAGTGATTTTGAAAAGTGTGATTAGGAAAGAAAGACTGCCCTGGTGGGACAGATTATGTCCTGTGTGATCAGAGCTTACAGTTTGATTCATTACTCTTTCATAAGACAGTTAACTTTAGACAAGTCAGTTTTTCTTATCTTGTACAATGGCTGTGATTTGTCAAACAAACACTTCATCTGAAAAAAATCCTGTTATCTCAAACTGCAAGAAAATTATAAAAATGTCTATTTTTTCCATGCAGAATTTTGTAGTTGATTGAAAAGCTTCATTCTAAGTACTAATGCGGATTTTCTGTGTGTAGAAATGTCAAGTATATGCCAGACAAAATTAAGAAGATTAAATGTATTTTTTACCATCAAAAAAATCTCTCCATGATGCTTTGAAAGGTAATGACTAAAAAGGGAGAGAGGTAGGAACTAGAAGCAATTCAGTATCTTTGTTTCTTCAAATTAGATTGGATATTTCAAAACCATTTTTGATATCTAGGTCCCAGTTGCCTTAGTGAAAACAGAAATTCTTATGTAAGTAGTTACACAATTCAGAAAGTGGCATCTGAAGAGGCTGATCACAATCATTTATATCATCTACTGCCACATTTCCTTCCATACAATAGCCTAATAGCAGAAGTGATCATAGGCAATGTGGGATGTCTTGTCCTGACCCCAGCTCTTAGAGCAGGGACTTCAACCTGTGTCTCAGGCTTCAGGACTGTAGAATCTCCTCTTATGTAATCCCATGATGCAGAAGAGTTCCAAGAAATTACCTTATTTAAGAAGAATTTTTCAATCACCTTCTAAAGGTCACCCCTTTTTCTGTGTGTATGGTGACTACATTTATAAATAACAGCGCTGTGTGTTCTGGGCTGATTTCTGCTCTCAGGTAACCTGCTCAGTTCCAGATATAAAGAACCAGTCCAATGAAAGCCAAAGCAAACCCAAATATATCCATGCAGAAATTTCCAGTTTTGACAACTGGTGTTTTGGTATGAAGTGATACCCTGCTGAGAAGTAACTGTGAACATAAACAACCATTTTAACATTTTGGATCTTAAATGTGGATGGCCTCCTTAGAAAACAGAACCACAATCACAGAATAACAAGTTGGAAGGAACACCAAGGATTTTCTTGTCAAAAGCACGATTTAGACAAGATGGCCCAGCACCTTGTCCAGCTGAATCTTAAGACTGTCTGATGTTGGGATATCCACCAGTTCTCTGGAGAGACTATTCCAATGTCTGATTGTTCTCATTGTGAAAAATTTTCCTCCTGTGTCCAATCAGAATCTACCAAGGAGTAACTTGTACCCATAACCCCTTTTATTTTCCATGAGACTCCTCATAAAAAGGAAGTCTCCATCTTCTTTGTAGCCACCCTTTAAATACTGGAACATGGTGATTGGTGATGACATCTCCCTGAAGGCTTCTTTCTTCAGGCTGAACAAACCCAGTGCTCTCAGCCTTTCCTCACATGGCAGATTTCCCAATACTCTGGTCATCTTTGTGGCCCTTCCCTGAACCCTGTCCAGCTTGTCTGCATCTTTTCTGCATAGCAGAATTTGAATACAGTCTTCCAGGTGTGGCCTGATAAGAACTGAATACAGTAGAGTGGTGAATTAATTATTTATGTCTGCTGATGATGCCATTGTTGATGCAACCCAGCATCCTGTTTGTTCTCTCTGCTGCAGCAGCACACTTCACTCCAGTTGAGCTTGTTGTCCACCAGGATGTCTTCTCTAAACTTTTAACTTGCTTTTGTTCTCTGGCTACTTTTGAATTATCTTTAAGACTGTTAGAAGCCCTTGGTAACTCACAGTATATTATGGGTTTGAGCCTTGTTCAGGAAACAGTACCAATGTTTTAAGCTTTATCTTCCTTTAGATTTCCAGATGGTTCCAGCTGACTGTTCCCTGTTAAGGCAAAGTTGGAACCTAATATCTGTCAAAATTTGTTAATCATGTAGCAAAGCTCTCCTGTACATTACTAAGTGGCCCTAGGAAGTGGCAGTGAAACCATAATGCAGTGTTTCAATAGATGCTGAGAATTCCAGTCGTTTATCTTATTTCATCAATGCTGTGTGTAGTTCAGAGAGAGGAACAGGTTCATTTCCATGAATACTAGTTTTAGTTGCAGGTTCACAGCAACTGCTTGCTTCTGGGTTTGGCAGACATTTATTTCAACAATCATACCACTTCTTGCTTTACACCTACCCTCATTCTCTTTTTCTGGGACTCTGCAGAAGACACAGCTCCTGAGGGAAAATTACAGCAAGTTCGAAGTGTTGGAGCACATGGCTTTCTCCAAGTACTTTGCTCTGAAGTCCTCTTGAGGGAATGGTTAATTGGAAACTGCACAACTGGCCTGGAGTCTCTTCTCCTTGGCTTGTTTTAGCTTCTGGAGTGCATGTTTAGATTTTTTCCTAGTTTATTTTATTTTAAGTCAGTCAAGAGAAATTTATATTTCTTTGAGTGCGTATCAGCATCTGTTTGACCAAAAATACTGAGCTGCTGTCTATTTAAGCTGCACTTCTAAAAACTGTAGTACAAAATTTGTTACAGTGTGTATTTGGAGAGTTCATATGTAATTTTACTCACATACTTCACCTTGGGTTCAGACTTTATGTCCTTGCCTTGAAAGACCCTCAAAGTTTTGCCCCAAGCTATCTGTCTAACCTTTATTCCCTATTACATTCCTCTTCTTTATGCCATGAACACCTGTCTCAGTGCTTCATTTGTCCCCAGTCACTCTCTCCAGGCATTTTTCCATGATTGCACATTACAGTTTCCACTTCTTTGCCAAGTTACAACACTACTTTCATTAAATTCCAAAAGAAAAGAAAATACATTTCTTTCACTAGTTTTAAAGTATGGAAAGAAACAAATGAAAAGCCCACCTGAATCCTGATCTGAAGTGGTAAGCCAATCTTCTGTTTCCTTGAGTCAAAACTGCTTGCCCAGGAACATGAGTAGGCAGATAAAACTGCAGGACTTGGAAGGTGATCTTTCTCATAAAAAGTAATTAGAACAGATTTATTTAAAATCTGCTGTGTTGCTTAGTCAATATCATACCAGTAATTTCAGTGTTCATTCAAGTGTTTTACGTGGCTGTCTTTTTAATATTATTTCTATGACCCAAACGTAAAGGTATTACTGCTGCCTGATGAAATTACTATTCAATGAGACCAGTCTTTCTCATCTATTTTTAGCAATGGCTCATTAACACAGCACTAATTAGGGCTAGATTCTGTCATGAGGAAAGTTAACAAAGCTGTAAAAACTTCTCCTAGAAAAGAAAGGATTTCCTTAGGGTTCCTTTCCCTTAGAAAGAGATTGGCAAAGTTTGATTCTGATCTGTGCTTCCCCCTCGATCCAGGAAGCTGTTGGCACTGCTCCTTTTGCTGGAGTTCCTGGCTCTGTTTCTGCTCCATATAAGGTTGTCCAGTGCTCATCCACCAAGAATGTAAACATCTTCTAAGAGTACCTGATGTGGTTAACATCTGTCCCATGCAGACCAGTGTCTGATTCCAACTCTGGGGAGGGCGCAGATGGAGAGTGATACAGATCTTTTTCAGCTTATTTGAGGTCTCCTTAAAATGTAAGCATAAAAATATAAACAAGCAAGCAAAAACCTTTTCTATCACAGCTATTCTAGCTGCTGAATTTTAGATTTTTGCTAGAGGTTGGATGTGGTCTCTGATCACTCCTTACCCCTTTCTTCTGACTGGAAAAGGCCATTAGTACTGACACAGAAAGGGCTGTCTGTCCACCCCAACCCCACAGGCACAGGTAGGTTGTCTTCCACCCACTGCTAACACTGTCCAGACACACTGCAGGGCTCGCAGCCTACTCTTTAAATGTTTGATTTGTTATTAATTTTTTACTTATAAAAGTGTCATGGCATTTAAAAACATGTTTCACTGAAAATCTGTCCTAAACTTTATTCACTCTGAAATGTGAAAGTGGAGGCATAATACATAACCTTTAAAAGATTAAAAAAACTTTCATCACATTTCACTCAGGAAGATCCTCTCCCTTGCCTCTTAACACTACAAAGTAGATTGGCACTACACAGAGAATGCACTGCACCAGAAAGTTTGTTTCCTAATTCTTTGACAGGCCTTCTATTTTATTTTTTATTTTTTCTCCAGTGCTCTAGAAAATAGACTGACGAAAAAAAAAATATCTCAAACAATGTAACAGCTAAACTTAGCACTGTCAGACAGTACAAGATCAGAGCTATATGTTATACTCTGGACCTACAGCTGCTGTCAAGAATCTTCTAACCAGCTCTCGGTTTGACGAAGCTAAAAGATTCAGGGAGAAAAGTTGTTTGCTTTTCAGTTCACTTTTTAAAGTTGATTACTCTAGTGGGCATTAAATCTTTCATTATGAAGTTTCCTTTCAAGATAAATTGCTTGGTTTTAATTAAAAAAAAAAAAAGTTTAGTCTTTAAAAAAAATCCTTCACTTTACTAGTATTGGATAGCATGTTCTTTTAGACATATGCAGGAATGTCCCCTAGGAATTCTAGTGTTGTTTGCCAGTATTCCTTGGGGGATTTATAGGAATGCCAACAGCTATTCCTGCCTCATCAGTTATTTTCCTCCCATATTTTATTTTATTTATCTGTAGGTTTCTTATTCCTTTTATGCCATTCTCTGCTCTCTCATTCTTCCTTACTTCCATGAATGATCCATGAATGATCCTGAAGAAAGCAACAGATGTGTTGAAAGCAGCAGAGATGAGGGGAAAGAGAACATTATTGTATGGTTTCCTCACTGAAAATGGTAGGTAAGGAAAAAGAAAGCTGTCAAAGAAAATCACAGATTGGTTTGGGTTGGAAGGGACCTTGAAGATCATCTAGTTCAAAACCCCCTGTATGGGCAGGAACACCTCCCACTAGACCAGGTTGCTCCAAGCCCCATCCAATCTGGCCTTGAACACTTCCATGATACTGAACTTTATATCACAGAAAGTCCAAGAAGTCACTGCAATAGACACTTAACAAATCCTTCAAAAGATCCTGAGGAATTTTAAAAGAAAACTGACTTATCTGTGATGTTAGTAACAGAAAGGTTGCTTCCAACAGCAGGTTTGGTGACTTCATTGTGACCACCCATAGAAGACACTTTCTAGGTGCTTTGCTGCAAGTGGTGAGTATATCTTATGATAGCAGCTGATTCATGTAAAATTAATCAATTTCCCAAAGCAAATAAAATCCCAAACCAGCAATTACTTATTATCAAACTTACCCTTTCCCAAGCACACTGGATCTTCTGTCATGGATGAGGTTTTCCAGCATCTCCTATCCAATCTGCTCAGTTTCCACTGCATTTGTATTTCAAAACTAACCTGTTTTGTTAAGTTTCACCATTATTATCTGAACATATATAGTAGAATCTTAGTATGAATGACATCATCTTCTGGACTGGTTTCAAGGGCATTTAGAAATGTCACAGTTCTTTTAATTTCACCATACTGTTAGTGATTTTTTATTTTTTTTTTAATCAATCTTAATCTTGCTGAAGTCAACTGACAAAGAGCAGTATCTCCTCTCAATTAGAGAACAAATTAAAGACTTTTCAGCCTTTTAAATATCCAACTCAGATCAAAGATTGCTAGCAGAGAAGTGCATAATCCATCGGAGGGTTAAATGATATCTGTAGTTCTGACAAATGTAACAGAAAATTACAGCTGAAGTGGCAAAGATATTGAGCATGGATTTTTCATAAAGGTTTACTCATTACATACATTCATCCTTTTAATATTTATGTATAGGAGAGAACATGTTACTCTATGTTAGAGCTGTTCTTCATTATAGGTGAACACCCTCCCTGTTTCGATTTCTGCCCATTGCTTCTTGCCCTGTCATTGGGCACTGCTCAGGAGAGTCTGCCTCCATATTCTTAACTTCCACCTCTACCAGGTCTTTATATACATGTATGTGATACCCCTGAGCTTTCTTCTCTCCAGGCTGAATAGCACCAGCTCTCATCTTCTCCACGTAGCTCAAATGCTCCAAGCCCTTCATCATCTTTGTGTCTCTTCTCTGGATTTGCTTCAGCATGTCCATGGCCCTCTTGTACTTGAGAGCCCAGTACTGGGCCCCACACTCCAGCTGTGGCCTCTCTAGTGCTGAGGAGGGGAAAGGATGACACTCTCAGCCTGCAAGTGATGTGATGCTATTCCAGAAGCAGCCCTAGAGAGACTGTTTGTCCTCTTTGCCACAAGGACTTCTTACTGGTTCACGAGCTGCTGTGGCCTACTCTGCAAAACTTCTTCCCAGGCAGGAAGCCTCAGCCTGTACCAAGAGACACTGTTATTTCTTCCCAAGTGTCTGTTACTCCAGGTTGCTGAAAACCTCTGAAAGGTAGCATAACCATGTGGTACATCAACCACCCCTCTCAGTTCTGTGTTGTCTGCAGATTTGCTGAGGGTGCACTCTGTCCTGTGGTCCAGGTCATTGGTGAAGATGTTAAAACACACTGACCCTAGTATCAGTCCCTGGAGTACACTGTTAGTGACTGGGCTTCATCTGGATTTCATGCTTCTGACTACAACCCTTTCAGCCCAGTAGTTTAGCCAGTTTTCATACTAGCTCACCATTCACTAATCTGGCCTGTACTATCCTTTCCCCTCCTCAGCACTAAAGAGGACACAGCTGGAATGTGGGGCCCAGTCCTGGGCTCCCCGGTACAAGAGGGCCATGGACATGCTGAAGCAAATCCAGAGAAGAGACACAAAGATGAAGGGCTTGGAGCATTTGAGCTACGTCAGTCATCTCATTGCAGAAAGCTTTCCGATAAGTAAGGAATGCTTCACAAATCCATGCTAGCATCTCCAAGTCACTTTCTTGTCCATCATCCTTCACCTTACTCCATCACTTTTGCAGGGATCAAGGTGAGGCTGAATGACCTGTATCTCTGCCAGTCCTCATTCCTGCCCTTCCTAAGACAGGATTGACATTTGCTGTCTTCCATTCCTCGGAAACCTCCAGTGTTTGCCATGACCTTTCAAAGATCATTGTGAGTGGTCCTGCAATTACAAATCCTGAGGCCGGCCCACCTCAGCACCCTCCTGGGTGCATCTGATCAGATTCTATGGATTTTATTTTATGCAGATACTCACTGATCAGACCCTCCTCCACTGAGGCTTCGTCTTTGTTGCAGACTTCTCTGCTCTCAGGCATCGGGGATTCCTGAAGTCTCATCATACCAGTAAACACCGAGGCAAAGAAGGCCTTGAGGCATTGGCCTTTTCCATGTACTTAGTCAACCTGCTCCATTCAGCATCAGGGCCATGTTTTCTCTAGTCTTCCTTTTGCTCCTGGTGTACTCGCAAGTGCCTTGTGGTGCCAGCTTAATTTTCCCCTTTGCAGTTCTGTTTTTCTTTACCTAAAAATCCCACAACATCAAGAAAAAAGCGTGATGTATGAAATAAAATATGCTGTACTGAACCTTACTTTTTTTTTTTTTTTTTTTTTTACCATGATCTAGTATTGTTGCACTGACTTTACTATGGATAATCACTAACATCTGGTAAAATGTAGTTCTTTGCCCAGCTATAATTTAGGGCTGCATGCAAAGACTTCGGGTATTTATAGACAGAATCCTGGAATTGTCCAAGTTATTTAAAAATTGTTATCCTACACAACCCAATTATTTATATTAGTGTGAATAAAAACATTGTTTTATTATACTGTAAGCACATAATTTGACTTACTAGCCTCCAGGATCCCAGATAGTGTCTCATATAGCTACTTAAAACAAAATAACTGCTTTACTGACACAAGTATAACATTTTGTCTAGTTGGCCAATACAGTTTAAGCAAACAAATCACATATTTTAGTATCTCCACTCTGAACTATAAGGTTCTTGTTAAGAGATACTATGAATTTCATCTCAGTCACAGCCTTCATAGTTGATACCATACTGTAGTTTCTGGAATTTACTTCACTCATCCCTATCACTCTGTGCTCCTTTTATGCATTTCTTATGGTCTACCTCCAATCTTTTACCCATATTTTCTACTCGGTATGGTCCCTCTCTTTTAATCTCCACCTTTTTCCTCTTCATTTTCTGTATTGACCCTTCATATCGGAGGTAGCACCATTTGTTAGGTTCAACTCAAATTCTCACTTTCTGTCCTTATAGAAAAGAAGCAGGGAGATGAACAATGTAGGATTTCAACAGAATTTCAACAGAAGTATTTACTTTGCCATAGCTTTAAAGCAGTTTCTTAGCAAATATTCTATGTGCACAGTCATCAGTAGCCTGATTCCCAAAAGACCCAGTGATATTTTACTTAGTTGTAGTTCCTTTGAAATAAAGAAAGGAGGCTGTTGGGTGGCTTTCTGTGTTACCATTCCTTAGAGTTTGCTGTGCTTATATAGAGACTTTTTCAGTGAAGTTTAATGGTCTCATTAAAATGCAATTTCAGCCGGAAATTTGTCCTGATTGAGAGTAGTTTCACTGGCAAATGGGGATTTTCTGTCTTTTCAGAGCGGAAGTTGTTTACAACACATGAACACGATCTTTTTCTTTCAGTGGGGAAAACTTATTTTCTCTGTAGTTCACTAAACTGCTGAAATATTTGAGTCACTGTTTTACTGAAGTTCAGCAAAATAGCATATTATTCTTTCCTCCCCTTCCTTCTTACTGTGGCTACGAATGTTGATTATTAGTGTTTTGTATTATTCCCAATTTGAAACTCATTTTGCACAGAAGTTATTTTCTGCACAAAAAACGAGATGAAAGATGAAGCTCTGTGTCTAGATTATTTGTTCTCAGAAGATGACAAAGTGTTCAGGTTTTCAGGAAATGGATGGTAGAATAGAAACAATTATGTAATCTTTCCTAGAATGACTGAACTTGCCATTACAAGTCTAAGACATGAGCTCACTGGCTTCTGAGCTGGTGTAAATCATCATAAATCCTTGTCAGTTAAAACTATACTGAAGTAAGGATCATCCTTCTTTCTGGATGGCAGGATGGTAATGAATTGCTACATCAGGTTGTACTGTTTTAAAGAGATGTTAAAGTATCAGCTTCATAAAGAGTTTGACCAGCATTTGCACTAACCAGTACCTTTCAAAAGTCACTATCAAGGTGATATGCCAAATCAGACTATAACAACCCATTTATAAATTAACTTGAATACATAGAATGTGCCAGAACAAAAGAAATTAATATAAGTCACTACATTTTCACCTTGACATAATGCCACAGGAAAGAAATAAAACAAAGTTAATCTTAAAATGAATTCAGCACAGCCTACCAATTAATCAAGTGTAGCATCAAACAGGCTTTTGGCCTCATACAGGGTGTCCTGTTTCTTACCTAATTCTAAAAATAAATGTCCAATCACATACCTTCAGTATCCAGCAAGTGGATTAAAGGCAGATCCTTGAATTTGGATCTAGATTTGAAGGCAGGTTTCAGTCTGGAAGAAAGCCCAAGGTACCTGAAGGTCCTTTTTTGTACTCAGTTTTGCATCTTTGTAGTCTCCTGTAGTAGTAACCTCAAATCCTTTGCTCTCCCCTTTCATTAACAGCTTCATTCCCCCTCTATGGCAGCATAAAGATTGAGAGCTGGTCCCAGATTCTACTGTAAAAGCAAAACACATATCTTTTTTCTGAGTTTTGCACCTTCCCAAATTAAGAACCCATCCTTGTGCCTCGATATCCTTTCTATCCTACTTTATACTTCAACTCTCTTATAGCTAAACCATAATTTATTTTCTTGTACCATTCTCTTAAAGCTAAACCTTAACTTAATTTCTTGTACCATTTTCCAACCTTTCTCATACACTTTCTCACAGCCTCTTTTCTCCCTTTCCCCTCTTGTTATTACCTAAAACTTCAGAAATCATCTTGAACTTATTACTGCCCAAGGTGATAGCTAAGCTTTTTCTGTGAAGAAGAGCAACCTCAAGAGGAGGGAGTAAGACCAGAGACACAGGACTCAAAAGGTGATGCTTAAGTCGTCAAACCACAGCCATCCTTACAGTAGAAGGAGTGAGCAGTCTGCAAACTGAAATACAAAGTGCAAGTTCATTGTGCATTGCAGGAAATTTTCAAGTGTGAAAAAAATGCATGGATCCATAAAAGATTAAATTTGTCAATGCTAAAACACATTCTTCTGAGGTAATGTCTTGCTAATTTGTTAGTAGACGAGACTGTGTGACTTGCTATAGATTAACTCATTCACTTCCATAGGACTTAACTTTTGAATGCCCAGTAGAAGAGGGTATTTGTACAATAAAGCAAAGTGTGAGCATTTACTGAAGATCAAGCAGAGATAAACTTTGAACCTGGATGTGCTCTGCCATATGGTGTATAGGTGTTGTAGTATTTCATCATTAAGATGCAGGTGAGGAGTCCCACCACATCTTCATTGTTTTGCTAGAGTAAAGAAAGCTGCTCAATTTAAGAGCCTGGTTTCAGTATCAACACAAGAAAAAGTTAAATAATTCATAAAAACTATTCAAAGTTCATCCTTTTATTTTTGTTTTAGTGCTAAACTTACAAGACCTGCCATCCTTATTCAGCATTTCATCTGTGTTTGAATTTTGAGACAGAAATAAGAAAATAAGCTACTTGAACCATAACTAAAATAACTAACATCTAATGCCTTAAGGTTTGATTTTTATAGCTGAAACATCCAACCCTTCAATTTTTTAATTTGCCAAGCCATTTACAGAGTGCCACAGAAACCAGAAGGCTTTCAAGCTAGTTATCTAAAAAGAAATACAGAGAGATAACACAATTTCTATAAGTACTGTCATACTATGCAGCATTTTGAATTAGTGTTCATATATCAAGATTCTAAAGAGGGCTTTGGCCATTGACCAAAAGTGGAAAGGAAAAATACATGCCTTCTGTGTGCACTCAGAAAGAAATAAACTAAAGCCAGAAATAGTTATTTTCTCTACCTAGTAATTATACAAACACATCTTTTATTTATAGAAGTGTTCTATCCTTGACTCCTTGGAGTGCTACATAAATGCTCGGCACAAAAATGTTGGAAAGAGGCCAGATGAAAAACCAAAATGTCCATCAGAGGTAGAGCTATAAAGAATGCTACGCTCTAAATTAGTAGAGCTCTTGAATTAAAAAACTGAATTTGCACTCAGGAGTACAGTTCTTCTTTAGGGACCTGTTTGGGTTTTCACAGTTTCTTTTACAACAAGCTGTCATGTGCTCTAACAAAAATGCATGTTCTCAGGAGCAGATTTTATTAGAATGTTTATATCAACTTTTCTTGTGATTAAAGGTAAAATGAATATAAGTAAATTAGGGGCTGGGGATGAATTATCCAGGTGTCCCTGATAGGAAACATAGCTGTTGAGTCCTTGTTTGGAGGCATGGAGAATGTTTGCTTTTTCACTAGCTGGAAACGAAGAAGAGAATAACTGGGAGCAGGTGGAGGCAGCGTTCTCTCCCACAGTGGCAAACTTACGTTCAGTGCTATGAAAATCTTCAGGATCATTAAATCAGGCTGTCTGTACTTTTTCTTCCATGTCTGATAGCTTACTTGGTAGTTCAGCCATTCCAAGTAAGCTTCATAACTTAATGCATTTCTTCAGGATCGTGTTTATTGACAAGCACTGGCCTAGACTCCTACACTGCTCACAAGTCTATCCTTTAGAAAGAGAAGGTGTAATTCAGGAAGTGTTTCCTGCTACAAAGGGGTTTGAAGTAGCTTAGACAACTCTCTGTTTAGATTTTTCTAAGGAATTACATCATGTAGAAGCTATTTGCAGATACTGACATAGATATTTCAGTCTAGAATTTTAAAGGCTCTGTATACCAACTTTTAAGACTGGAATTATGTGCTCAGCACCTTGTGGCTTTACCATCATCTTACTGTGCCATTAAGTTCTGATCCCAGCAAATACCTCAACTCAAGAGTCAGGGACCTCAGTCTGCTGAAAAAACATGGCATAGAAAACAGCTTCAGCTGGGTGTAAGTGATAATGATAGAGAGGACACATATTTAGCCAAGTTACCTCAGCAATGCCTCCATCCTCTCAGTATATTTAACCATGAATTGTGTTCTCCACAGCCATCGTCCAAGCTTCTAGACTGTTATGGTGTTAGCCAATAACCAGATGACAGATTTCTATTATCCTCCCACTACCCTCCCAGAGTATAGAGGATAGAGACTTTAAAGACTGAAAAAAGCTAGAATAGGCTTACTGAAATAATAAATAGCAATAAAAACGGTGAATTTCATACAAATATTTCAAAATATGTCAAGATATTAAAGGATATAAAGGAATATACAAATACAGAATCCACACTCCTCAGTTGTAGATTACTTCCCAACCAGAGAAGTCCCAAACTTGTCTCAGCAGCAGATGACAGTGCCCAAGGCCAGGGTCCTGGTGACAGTCCACAAAAGCCTTGGAGCAGCCAAGCCAGTCCTACTTGGGGAGGCAGGAGAAGGCAACCTGTCTCAACGAACAGCATTTGACAAACACAACCAAGCAGCACCCAACCAGAGAGACCAGGAAAAGACTCTCTTGAGGAGCCATTTTATACTAAGCACCAAGGGCAGGAACACCATGGTTGGTTCATTTGGGTCACCTGACCCACCTGCTCCTCCCCACAAGCTCAGCTGCTCCCCCTGTTGTGACTGACACAGCTGAACCAACACAGGCAGGGCAACCCAGGGAGACTCAGATAGGCCCCTCTTGCTTTCTAAACTCCTTCTCAGAGAGGAGCCTCGGTACAGCTGAATCCAACCTTTGTTTAAGACCTGTCCCTTCCAGGGAGAGTGATTAAAAAGTCACGGTCCAAGGAAATGCTCGACTGTCCAATACCCCTTGATCAAGTTAAGCTGAAAGGACACTCAAGGTCTGTTTTTGAATATTAGTTTTAATTATAACTATAGAAGGAATACTGAAGTGATACTTTATTTATTATCTCAGGCTGTGCAATCATAAAGGCTGATTATTTTTCATAGAAATCACAGAATGTCTTGGGTTGGAAGGGACGTCTCTAGAGCATCTAGTCCAACCCCCCCAACAATAAGCAGTGCCTTCTCTTATGATCTCTTCTTCTTATGATCTTTTTAGATCATAAGAGTTGCAATACAGATGTGTTCAAGCTGCCTGACCTGAGAATAAATTGAGGTTAGGCCTTGCATTACTTAATGATTTTAGGAAGGGAGAGAGAGAGAACAGGAGAAGAAAAGTTGGAGAGATAACCAGTCCTGGATTCAGCATTGGGCCAGCCAACAGGGAAGAGTTGGTGTCAATGAGGCTTCCCAAGCCCACCATTGCAGCCCCCTGTTTTATAGGCCTAGTTTGCTTGTTTTGCAAAGATGAGTATGAGTGATTGAGACAGAAGAATGAGCAGCTGGAGTGCCCCCTTGCCCCTAGATCATTGTTGTTATCTCAAGCAGAATGAAGGCCATATGCAGACCATCATCATTGTCTCCATCCTCTCAGGCAGGCCTTTAGGGATGCAAACGAGACTTTGTTTGAGGGGTTACAACAGGGCTTTGACACCATTTCCCACAGATGTGGGTCTGTTGCAACAGCTATGGCATGGAAGCAGCTGGGGGATGCCTGGGTGGCTTCAAGTTAACATGGCCATGGAATTTTTTATCATGATACTTTAAAGCCAAGATGTAGATATAAGATTCCCTTCCTATAGTGAGAAGAATATCCATAGGGAATGTGAGAAACAAGCTCCTCACTGCTCACCTGACCTGAAACAGGGCCTTGGGCAAAGGTACTCTAAGCAGGAGGAATGTGCCTTCACCTCCATGAGCTGCAGTTTCTTGCTTGGTAGAACTGTTCCTTTTTCTGTTAATATTACAGAGTGAAGGACTGGCTTATGGTTGATCTGTGGAGCATTTCTCCAAGGAGTGGCAGCCCGAGTTCAAACCTCTATGTCAATCGTTAGATAATTATTTAGACAAAACAGAACTCCTCCAGGAAGATAAATCTAAGCTCTTACAAAACTGAAAATTAGAGAGGACAGCATATACAGATAAAAGGCATGAAATTGGAGCATGAGATTGGAGTGAGGTCTAAGGTGAAGGTGCTGAAACCAGGCCAATTGCTATTGCTAAGAATGTCTGCCTTGTGCTGCAAGACCAGCAGAAGTGCTGCCTGCCCTCTACGTTAGCAGGGACTATGAACTCAGTGTTCATAGTAGGGAGAGCAAAGAGAACTCACACGCCAGTACTGATGTGGTCTTGAGAACAACTGTAAGTGTTGGACAAGAGAATGAATGATGCTGGTATATCCCCGAGTCCAGTCCTTAAGAGCTGATGTCAGTAAATGTTAGTGGGATTCAGGTTTTAATGGCACTGACCTAGAAAGACAAAAGAAGCTCCCTCTGATATTCTTTGGACTAAGGTAACAGGTTTTCTTAGAGAATTGAAGCTTTAACTGCTGCTCCAGCTAGAGCCAGGATAGCTTTGTAAAAGCCTTGTTAAAATGTTTCGCATTTATTTTTTAGCAGCCCTATATGATTTTTTATTTTTTTTTAAAGTCACTTCTCAAATTGTATTATTAGCAATGGGCAACAAAATAAAAATCCTAACATTATTTTCAGGATCAGTGTTTACAATTAAATTGCATTTAATTATAGTCATTATTAAAGTTTAGGATTATTGCACTCACAGGATTAAATTACATGTGCTGTCACGATTTCTCACAGCAAATGTAGAATGTCTTTTCCATCACTTTCTTTGTTAGTTGGATCATCAAAGAGTTGGCTGTTATTTGAAGTTGTCTTAAAACTTCCTAAATTGTATGTCCACACCTCTTTTCTTTGAAATCTAGGTTATTCACCAATATCAAAGTTTAGCTGTTGTAATAACTGTATGACCTTCTATAATTCTTTAAGCATGATGGGATGATTCACTTGGTAATGTTGCTTTAAAGCACTGCTAAAACACTATGTCCGTAACACTCTCTTTAAAAAATTGGAACTGATTTAATCAAAGGAGGTGGGTTTTTTAATGTATCCAAAAGGTGGTAGAACAAAATTTTGTGTAGGCTAAGATTGCCTCTTGTACCTAAATTAAACCTAATGAACTGTGGGCTAATATTTGGAAATCCAGTTAACGAGTTTTTTCCCATCAGAAGATTGCTCAGAGTTGATTAAATCAGTTTTTTTTTTTTTGTGTTGTACATATCCTCGAATTATTTTCAAATATTACAGAATTAGTTTACCATATTAGAGTCTGTGCATCGTGTCCAGAGATCAACCTGGGACAAGAGATGGTTATTCACTTAGTCCAAATAAGATGTAAGTTCTGAAGAAGTGCTACACTTGTAGGAAGTACAGTTTCTCATAATAATCTTTCATATTAAACATCTATGTCTCAGTTATGTGGCACTGTTTTTTGTAAGATATTTGCAGGCAATAGTTTCACAGTTTTCATGGATTTATCAGTATTTCCTAAGATGGAGTAAGGTCTCAGAATTTTTGTTTTTATGTGTCTTGTATATGTTATCTCCATAGTATTTGAGCAGTCCAAGAGTATTTTACCTGAGTTATCTACTATCTATAAAAAGAGGTAGATAATTATTTTTCAAATCTTCTGTCAAGAGAGGCAGTTGTTTTCTATTATGCCATGTGCCTTTATGGGCTGTTTACCTGTATGCTTGGCTGTCTTCATCTGAGTCCACATCTTCATGTTAGTCCTAAGAAATATACTTTCATGCAGATGAGCTTCACCCTTTTTGCTTTTAAAAAACTTTTCCTTACTTTACCTTTTTAGTAAATTTATTTTGCCTGTGAAATAAAACAAACTACTACAGCCCCAAGCTGTTGAGTACCCTAGTCATAAGCCCTTGTTTACACAGGTGCATATTCAGTTCATTGAAAGTTTTAAAAAAATGCCTAAGTCTAGAACTACACTGTGCTGTGCATCTTGTTTATAGTTGCCTTTGTTATGGCAGGAGATATAGATGCTTCCAGTGAAAATGGAGGCAGAACTGACTGGACTGTTTTCCACACTATCTAAGAATTTGGTAGGTTCTACTATAACAGCTGAGGAATGAAATAAGAAAGATTTTATCTAATCAGAAACTACAGGAAGATGAATAGATACCCTAGCACCTCTTTCTGCTTTTTTTGATGGAATGTGATGCCTAAATTACTAGGAAGTCTTTATTGGTCTAGATAATGCAAAACAAAAAGATTACAAAATTGGCTAGCATGGGATGGGGCCTGATTACAGAAAGAATATCTCAAATTAGTTTTAGCCCCTAGATGGAACAAAATTATCCACATAATGCTGTATTTCTGATATTAACATTCAGCCCTGAATTTTGAAACATACGGAACCTCAAGCCCAACACAAAAAACATGAGTGAAATTACTACAATAATTGCCTTTATAAATATGAACATTTTTGCACAAAAAGCCCAGCTTGCTTACCTACATATAGACATTCTTTGTTCACATAATGGACTATGATTTTGCATGGTTTGGAGATATTTCTGCTTTCAAAAGCCAATCCTCTTTATTGATTTATGGTATGTATATAATAGTGTTTCTTTCAGGAAAAGCATAAAAATAAGATTATGTACTCACAATATACTTTTAAAAGTCAGCGCAGTAGTGAGCTGAAATAATCCAGTCACCTAACATCCAAGGAGAATACTAAATATACAAAAATCCCAAGTCAAAGTAATAGTAAGATCATAATTTTAAACCAAATAAACTAATTAATAGTTATTCTTTTAACCTCTTTAGCAGCTCTAACAGCAGATTTATTTCCTTTTCATAACCTCTCTGTTATGAACAAAACAAAGAACACAAGAGGCTCCTAAAAAGATCATTTAGTTGGTGTCTCCCTATGATTCTCAAGATCAAATTGAGTTTCAGGCTTTGATGTCCCTAGCCATCTTGACATGAATCTTCACATGTCTCAAAATAGAAATTATGACAGAAGTTTCTATCAAAGCCACAACCGTACAAGCAGACACAGGTTTGTCAATAGAACTTGCATGTGATACATTGTACTGTAATTCATTTGAAGTTTGGCTTTTGAGCCTGTACCTTAGAATTATATAAAAAGAAAGGTAAATAAGCTTAGTAATACAACATTTCATGCCATACTTCGGCATTTAGCTTCAGGTTTTAGCTCCACTAAGATTATAGATAAGGGTATAGATATTGTAGGTAAACCAATAGAGTTTTCTGTCACTGAAGAAGGGAAAAAGCTTCTTATGAAGGTGCATATTCTTTTTATTACCCTCTAGAAGTATCTGTTTTTCTCCCTTGAATACAAAGGGAGCATAGATTACTGAAGTTTATGAAGTAGCTAACTTTAGTATGATTAAAATGATGTGAAACAACATTCTAGCATTATGGATCAGTAAGCTTTACATCACATTTGTTCCTGAGAAGTGCAAGAAGAGGTACTTTCTCACATCACCTCCTTTTCTGTTTACCAACCAGCATTTTGGGCTTAGTGAATTACTGACTATTGAATTTAAGAAAATACAATGGGGAAATCAAATCTGTGAAGACAGAAGAAGAAAACAAAATGGAGGGATAGTCAGTTTAAATCTAGATTGTTTTAATTTCATTTCAATGTTTTGAAAAATAGATAAATAAATAAATAAATCAGGAGCCAGAGACTTATGGAGGCAAGAATTCTTTACTTGCTCATTTTTTGTAATGTACATAGTATCACTATGTATTTAACCCTAACAGGGAAGTTACTACTTTTCAATTATTATGTGAACCACATTTTCATGCAGGCCCATCCATTTCTGAAGGTTTGGATTATTCTAAAGGGTTTACTGCATGATGCAAGTTATTTTAAGATTTTTCTCCTAATCCTGTAAAATGCAGAATTCTTACTAGTACTGTCTACCTTTGTTTTGTAATGTAAATGTTCTTTCAAGCTTGAAAAAAAAATTATCTGTGTCATGATATCTTTATTCCTTTCTGTAACTCCACACTGTGAGAACTTTGGTTTCCTGAATTTGGACACATCTTGTTTCAATCATAAATCATATTTCTTACACTCAGTAAAACACAGCACACAAATACAGATGTTAGAGTTGCCTAAATGTTTCTAGATTGAAAACAGGACAATTACTTCAGTGCTACACAGTAAATAGCTAATCTGACCTGAACTTCAAGGCCAGCTAACTTGATACCTTTTTTTTGCTGTAGAAAAACACCACCATTGCTTACCTGATGCAGGCATGGTGTCATGCTGAGCTTCGTGGACCTACTTTCATGTGTAGAGTTCATCCAAGTAGACCTACCATGACAGTGGTTTGTGCAATTAAGACATGTAAGTAAATTTAGAAATACAAGAAAACTTAGCTCCCATCCTGAACTAGGCATCTGAATGGGATTGAAATTCATAGCCTGGTAACCATCACATGTATCTATAGAAGCCTGTGAGCATGGATAATTGAATCATTCTTTCCTTTTAAAAGATCAGAGCACAAAAGGGATAGAGACAGTCTGAATGGATTTGCCTAATGCTATGGTTCTGGTCATCTAAAGAATAAGGCTTGGACTCCCAGGCTTGAGGATTTTCTCATCCTTTATTTCTGGCTCGAGACAGAAACAAAAGGTTCCTTGGCACAGTAGAATGCAGTGTTTCTAAAGATAAAGAAAGAGTGAATGCTAGGAATGCCCATCTTTTTGAGACATTATCTTGTGTCTTCTGCTGTTAAATACAGTGAAATTACAACCAATCATAGTTCTTCCGAGGCAACTCATTTTTTTTACCTCTCAATGATTGGTGTTAGTTGATTAGTATTTTGATAAACATGTGAACTTTTTAATAAATCTGGCAAGTGAAAAGGTTTCTTAGGGACTGAAGCTGTGATATAATCATATTTGTAATATTGCATTTCTCTGCAGTAAACGGTTCATGTCTTCCACTTTAATCTGTGCAGAAAATTTATGTCAGTTTAAGAGAACAGCTCATTTGTAGCTGAAAGTAAAATAAAGCTGAAATAAATGGCTAGTAAATTGTAATAGTCACTTACAGAAAATAAGACAGACTCCTATAAATGGAAAATATTTTATTCCAACATTCAGAAAGTTTAGCACCATAAGGTTAATTGCTTACAAGGGGCTAGAGCAGAGTCAAGCCAGCTCTGTTGCATTGTAAACTGGGTAATTGGTGGAGTGATTGAGATACATGAGATAAATGTAGATTTACTCATCTACTAGCATTTATTATTTCTGGTTAAAGAGCTCCTCTTGGGAATTTTCTGAGTTTTGTAGAATTTTAGCAGAACACTGGCAAAACTGCAGTGGGAATAAGTAATAAAATGTAATTCCTCTGATTGTACAAGCATGGACTCAAAATGGATCTGAAGGTCACTTGCAGTGCAAACTAGCTGAAGTCCAGGTCATTGACACTTGTAGTTCTAACTTGAAGTGTTGTTCTTAACACTCTGATGTAAAAGTTATATCAAGGCAACAATTCTAAGTACTCACAAATGCATACATCTCTGTGGACATGTAAAGATATTAAGCAGTTCTGTAAGAAATGAGTAGCCAAGTATATGTTGCATCACTAACCTACTAGTTTGTTTTTTTTCTCCCACAGCACTAAGCTATGAAATGATGCTCTCATGTCAAACACCTGATCTAGTGATCTAATTTAGTCCTGCTCTTCAAATACCTCTTCTGTACACTGACATCTTAAATGTAGTACCTGATAGCTTTGGGCATAATTTTTTGAATGAGGATCAATGTGTTTCTTTCAGGCTGAGAGTGCAACTTGAAGAAAGATTTTCCTATAATGATTAGCAACTCTGCAAAGTTAGCAGTAATTAATTAAGTATAAAACTATATATGCAGGGCTGCTGTTTTCAATTTCTGTAACTATCTCTATACATAGAATTACAGAATAGGGTACACTGGTACCTACCTATGAAATGAGTACTCAAAAAATTCATTGCAAGTAATAGATTCTCTGTTTCTGAAAGGTACTTAATAGACAAAAAGTAGTTGAAGTAGCGGAAGAACCAAGGCTCTTGTTTGGATTTTCTATCACCTTTTTAATCTCTAATTGAAACTTTTGCTCTTTTGGGGGCATTCAGAACATATCTTTCTCTCCTGCATGGATTTTTTTCATCTCTAATTTGAGGTTAGTTCACACTCAAATGACTGCCTCTGTGGGTATATTAATAGGTTGTTCACAGAATCACAGAATCTTAGAGGTTGGAAGGGACCTCGAAAGATCATCTAGTCCAGCCCCCCTGCCAGAGCAGGGTCACCCAGAGCACATCACACAGGAACGTGTCCAGGCGGGTTTTGAATGTCTCCAGTGAAGGAGACTCCACAACCTCCCTGGGCAGCCTGTTCCAGTGCTCTGTCACTCTCACAGTAAAGACGTTTTTTTCTGATATGCACATGGAACCTCCTATGCTCCAGTTTGCATCCATTGCCCCTTGTCCTATCACTAGATATCACTGAAAAAAGCCTCGCTCCATCCTCCTGACACTCGCCTCTAATTTATTTGTAAACATTAATTACTGAGGTCGCCCCTCAGTCTCCTCCAAGCTAAAGAGACCCAGCTCCCTCAGCCTTTCCTCATAAGGGAGATGTTCCACTCCCTTCATCATCTTTGTGGCTCTGCAGTGGACTCTTTCAAGCAGGTCCCTGTCCTTATTGAAGTGAGGGGCCCAGAACTGGACACAATATTCCAGATGCGGCCTCGCCAAGGTGGAATAGAGGGGGAGGAGAACCTCCTTTGGCCTACTAACCACACCCTTTCTAATGCACCCCAGGATGCCATTGGCCTTCTTGGCCACATTGCTTGCTCATGGTCATCCTCCTGTCCACCAGGACCCCCAAGTTCCTTTCTCCTACACTGCTCTCCAGCAGGTCAGCCCCCAACCTGTACTGGTCCATGGGGTTGTTCTTCCCCAGATGCAAGACTCTACACTTGCCCTTGTTGCATTTCATCAAGTTTCTCCCTGCCCAACTCTCCAGCCCGTCCAGGTCTCGCTGAATGGCAGCACAGCCTCTGGTGTGTCAGCCACACCTCCCAGTTTAGTGTCATCAGCAAACTTGCTGAGGGCACTCTCTGTTCCTTCATCCAGTGATGAAAATATTGAATAGTACCGGTCCCAGTACTGACCATATTCATATTGTTCATATTTAGCAGTAGTAAAAAATAAAAATAATAATAATAATTTTAAAAAGCCACAGAAAAAAACAACAAATCAAACCAAAACAAAAACTTGTTAGACTTGAACTTGTTATTTCTTTAGCAAATTTGGTAGACTTTGGACACTAGGTTCAAATGTTGACTTGGAATTGACAGATACACTCCAGATTATTAGAGAAAACTTTTCCTTACAGAAACTGCCAAACAAATGCAAAAGTGAGGACAATCTCAAAAATCTATAGAAAGATTAGACTTTTCTTCAATGTTTCCTAAATGGGAATTAATCAGAAAAAAACCCCAGTATTTGGTTCTTCAGGAAGTTCCCTGAACTGGGAAGAGTCCCGAGGAATCCTGGAGCTGCTGCTGGAGAAAGCACAGAGTGATGAGGGTCAGGAGAGCTCAAGCCTAAGGGTCGATGGTGATGGATGAACAGAGTCCTCCCCGGACGCCGGCCATGGAAGGAAGAGAAGGGAAGAAGAAAAAGGAAGGAAGTTGTCTTCTGTGATCTCTGACCTTCCTTTGAGCTTACGTAGATATATGGAATGGAATATCTTTGGCCAATTTTGCTGTCCGTCTAACTCAGCCTCCTCGGCGGGGGGTCACAGATCTCCCCGTAGTGTCTGAGCCGGCAGAGTGCAGGTGCAGCCTTGAAGCCTCAGTAGTTAGAAAAACATTCCTCTGTCTTATCAGCCTAGGAGAACACACTGTTGCTAGTTAAAAGAAAGCTTACTGAAGGAAAAAAAAGTCAGTAAAAGAAATATTGGCTTCATCCTGGCTCAAACCAGGACATTAAATTACAACAATTTTTTACAAACAACAAAAACTTCAATGTCAACCTGTTTGTTTTCCAAAGCATGTACACATTTAATTAATGAATAGCGAAGATGGAAATATTCAGGAACAGAACAGCCTTTAAATCATCCTCTTAATGACAAATCAAAGTTTAAAGAAACTATGGAACAGATGAAGGTTATATTTAGTCAACCTTATCTCTGAAAAATTGGTTAAATCTCTGACAAACACACTTAAAGATCCTTGAAAATTTAGAGTTGGAAACACACCAAACAACAAACAACAACCTTATTTTCAGATACTTAATACACATTGGCTTAAGTTAGTAATTACATTTATTCTTGTATTTCTGACTTCTCCACTAATTAAGTTTATCATGACCAGAAGAATTGAGCAAATAATTTATTCCTTTTAGTTTATTATCCAAACTGCAAAATAGAAAAAAAATATTTTCAGCTTGACTAAAATATTTATATGACAATAATTGAAAGTTTCACTATTTTTGAGTGAGGTTCATAGCATTCTTAATTGTTTCTTTTTTAAAAGTGGAAATTTTTGAGTAATAAGTAAATGCATTTTTCATGTATTACAGGCAGCTGTTTTCAAATAATTAATTCTTGCATTATCTTTAAAACACAAGTTTTAATCTGAATTAATTAATCCAAAATCAGAAAAACCAACAAGCAATTCCAGCAAAATATTTTGGTGAACAGTATCATTAAAAGACATGCAGAGCCAACAGATGATATGTAATCAGATGAATCTATACAATCAATAGATTATAGAGTCTGAAATATTTTGATCAACTACATTCACAACCTGTCTGAGAGAAAATTAAATAAATTTAGTTTGCTCTTTACAGGAAGAGTAATTTAAAAAAAAGAGAATCATAGAATCATAGAATGGTTTGAGTTGGAAGGGACCTTACAGACCATCTAGTTCTAACCCCCCTGCCTAGGCAGGGACGCCTCCCACTAGACCAGGTTGCTCAAAGCCACATCCAACCTGGCCTTGAGCAATTCCAGGGACGAGGCTTCCACAACTTCCCTGGGCAACCTGTTACAGCATCTCACCATCCTCACAGCAAAGAATTTTTTCTTAATATCTAACCTAACCTGCTTCCAGTTTTAATCCATTACCCCTTGTCCTCTCACTGCAAGGCCTTGTAAAAAGTCCCTCCTCAGCTTTCCTGTAATCCCCCTTCAGGTAATGGAAGACTCCCATAAGTTGTCCCCAGGGACTCCTCTTTTCCAGGCTGAACAACACCAACACTTTCAGCCTGTCTTCTTGGAGGGGTCCTCCAGCCCTCTGATAAGAAAATAGATTGTCTTAATCCGAATTTGGTGGTATGCTGGTTGGGATCTTCTGATCTTGTACATTAGTTGATAATCTTTAAATTTTAAGAATACACAAAAAATCCCAACAACCCCCATTTCCCCCCCAAAAAAAAAAATAAAAAGAGGAAAACCAAACAAAACAACCAAAAAAACAAGCCCTCAGAAACAGAACAAAGCAGAAAGCAAGATAAAAGCCCTAACATTTATGATACTGAGTTCAGTCTTGTCAGATAAATGTGGGAGAGAAGATCAGCGCATACAGACATCTCAGAAACTGGCAATTTATTTCCTCTCTTACCCATTATTAAACATTCTAGGTCAGTATCTTCAGCAGAGCAGGAATACCTACTCCTTTCAAGTGTAGCAGCACAGAAAAAGGTGAATTATTCAAAGGCACTCTGCTCCCCTTATATTTAATCTTAATTCATTTATCCAGTGAGCAAAAAGCTTTTATGCTTGGTGGCCAAGCATTTGCTGTGTAGGGAGAACAGTGCAGACAACAGTGGGACTTGTCTGTCCCAGATGTGTTGGTATGCAAACCTCCTCCAGCCTTTTTGGGCTGATGTAGCAACAGCTTTTAATGGTGCATAATTTTGCCCTTCTTGTGATTATTCACCTAACAGTTTAAAAAAAATACACACATTAGAATTTTCTTTATTTGTCTCAGTAGTTATTGACTCTCTTCTTCTTTATGATGATGTAAATCACTTTTCTGAAGGGAATTACAGTAGTGTAAAACAGCTTGCAGGAAAAAAATAGAGTTGTTTCATTTCTGGAAAATTAACAATATTATTTCTCTCTAAAAGAGTAGGAAAGAATTTACACATTGATCCAAACTTTTTTAAGTCTCACTTTTCAATATTACTGTATATATAAAAATAGGAAAGTAATACAGTTCTAATCTGCAAGGAACTGATACAGAGCTGACCATCCAAAACAGGCATTATCCACAAAGGATCCTTTTCTTCCAGGCATTATGGTTTTACCCCTTTGGGTATGAGACTACCCTGTCAGAGAGATGCTTGAGATCCTTTTCTGTCCCAAACACATAAATCATGCATGTGAAAAGACTGTAACATGTGTAAAGCAAATGAGTCCAGCTGAACTGGGCCCAAAGAGTGGTGGTCAATGGAGTCCCTAGTGATCTGAGAAAGTATTGAAATTAATATGTAACATACTGTTCACGCATGTAAAATTCTTGTGCACTATTTTGAGAAACGTTCCCAAACACCTATTATGGGAGGTTCTTCATGTTACAGGAATGTCTTAGCTTTTTTAACTTCGTAGGACCATTTCCCTGACACTCTGCACGTGCTATTACAGTTGCTGCTTCTGGAATTATGGGTCCACAGCCATCTGAATATGAGCCAGCAGAGTGCCCAGGTGGCCAAGAAAGCCAATGGCATCCTGACTTGTATTAGAAATAGTTTGACCAGCAGAAGTAGAGAGGTGATTGTCCCCCTGTACTCAGCACTGGTGAGGCCACACCTGGAGTGTTGTGTCCAGTTTTGGGCACCTCAACTCAAGAGAGATATCGAGGAGCTGGAGTGAGTACAGAGGAGGGCAAGGAAGCTGGTGAAGGGCCTAGAGAATATATCTTATGAAGAATGCTTGAAGGAGCTGGGAATGTTTAGTTTGAGAAAGAGGAGACTGAGGGGAGACCTCATCAGTTTCTACAACTACCTGAAAGGTCATTGTGGAGAGGTTGGTGCTGGTCTCTTTTCACAGGTGATTGTTGACAGAACAGGAGGGAATGGCTTCAAGCTGCAACAGGGTAGGTTTAGACAGGACATTAGGAACATTTTTTTTCACAGAAAGAGTGGTTAGACACTGGAATAGGCTGCCCAGGGAGGTGGTTGAGTCACCATCCCTGTTTAAGGGTCGTTTGAATGTGGTTTTGGTGGGTATGGTTTAGGGGAGAACTTGTAGAGTAGGGATGATGGTTGGACTTGATGATCCCAAGAGTCTTTTCCATCCTGAATAGCTCTATGATTCTGTGATTATATGAACCCCTACCCATGACAAACAGGTTTGTTTATTTGAGCTTTATGTTCAGGGAGATAGTTGCTACATTTCAGGATGGAACAGCTGGAAAAGCAGCAGGTTGCCACAGACATACGGGGAAAAAAAGATTCATATGTTTTTTGTATAACACACAGGGTTCAGCTCAGATACAGTGCTAGATGGGACATCTGACCTTTATGACCAGTAAGATAGAATGGAATTTGGGACCAAGGACTAGTCCCTTTGGGTATATGTCTTTAACTGTTATTGTCCATTTCATCAGCTACTTCTGAATATTTTCAGTAACCTGAACTGGGCTATTCATGTGAATAATGTGAGCAGGCTATCACCCTTACTTGATTAATTTACACCTTCAAGGTAATTAGCTCCATATGTTCCTTTGCCAGCGGCAATCTGTGTTACATTCCAGGCAGCAACATAGTTGTCTTCCCTTCTGTCCATACTCCCTTTTAGGTTACTGAAGAAGGTAAATTGTGCTCTAGAATTATTACTGATCTTCTCTATAGTGAAATAGGTTGTTAGGGGAGATATCCGAAGTGCAACTAAGAAGAGCTGTGAATCTGTTTACTCATGCTTGTATTTGTGAGATTATCTTTTTCTGAAGTAAACGTATAATTTAAATACTTCTCATTTCTTTTCATTGGTAGGAAATAATATAAATTATAGGTCGGTAAATATTAGGAGTCAATTTTAGGACCTAAGGGTTTAATAAGTAAGGACTTTTTTTCTGCTTGGGTTCAGTTTTTGATTTAAAAAATCACAAATTCACTTTTATAGCTGTATGTTTATTCTATTGTATCCTCTAAAAAAGTCTTTCACTATATATCCTTCCAGGTATGGAACAGTATAATTTAGTGCTGAGGCTATTTAATATAGTTGTAGTGCTATGGATACTGTGGCACATAAACAGAAAACTCTTGTTACAAGACAAATTGCTTGAGGAGGGCAACTTCATTTTGCTTTCAGGGTAAACAGGATGGGTAGGTCACCTGTAGGTGCATAAAGGAAACATTAGAGCTAATACATCAGTTGCTAGATTACAATTTCTCCAAAATTACATTATGAAGCAAATTAGAGGGTGTCTTTCAAAATATTGTGATTTAATAAGATAAGTGAGGTCATTCTCACTGGGAATGATAACACCAGTACGTTAAAGGGAAGGTCACTTTTATGTGATGTTAATCATATGAATCCTTCAAAGATGACTGTTACAGTAAGGCATTTTATGGATCTTAGCATTATATGACCTTTATTTGTGTTAGCATTGTAACTAAAAATCCATTAATATATGAGAGCATAAAAAGGTCATCTTCTATCCTTTTATTTTATTCTTTTAAGCATTTGGATTTTTTACCACGTATTGCAGACCATAGACTCAATGTAAGATTTGTCTTACATGTAAACATGTCTTGCAGGATATTTTCTTCATGAGACTGACTTTTATAGTGCAATGAAGTTAAAAAATTGAATTTCTAGATTTTGGGTTGGAATGAAAGTATTTTTCAATGAAAAATACTTGATTTCCTTTTTGATTGTTATCCCATAATATGCCAAATGGGCATAGTTCACCCATTCCTAGAAATTGTTTTGCAAAGATCTTTAATCCTTTCACTTATCTTTTTTTTTTTTGGGGGGTGTGGATTTTTATTATGGAGACTGTTTTAAAACCAGCATAGAAGCACAACTGTTTTATGAGGAATGACTGCAGAGCTTTTTTTTTTTTTTTACTTCTTTCCCCTCAAGATTACTTTGTTGACATGACTAAATAAATCTAGATGTTCTTCAAAGTGCTGTAAAAAGACAGGAAAGGCAGAAGCAATCTTAAAATATAATTTTCATACAAATTTTCTAGTATTCTTTGGAATATATCTCTGTAGGTTTTTCACAGAGAACAGAAAGTCCGGAATGTCTTAAAATGTTTTAACAAAAGATTTTTAAATGACAAGTCTTCTAGGTAGTTACTCAATATACACATCTAAACATTGATGAAGATAATCTAAATTATTGCATGTTTTTCACTGTGTTTTTCATGCATGCAACAAAGTCTTTTTTTATCTTGAGTTAAGAGATGGTGCAACTGCACTCTAGATTTATTTTTTCCCCTGGAACGGCATGCTCTCCTCTGAACTCTAGACAAGGTTGTGATGTAATATGCATGCCCAGCAGAGTGCCAGACAGCAAGGAAAAAAAAAAAAGCCTGAGATCTGGTCTGTAGTGGTGCATTTGAGACAGAAATTCCGCTGGAGTCAATGGATTTCCAACATTTTACACTGTCTGGGGATCTGACCCTCAATTCCTGGTCCTCAGGGAACTCATATAGTCAGACTAAAAAAAACCAACATGAGTGTGATAAATATCCCTCAATCATAATGGAAATCAAGGATTAAAATAAGATATCACCGTTTGCTACACGGCTTAGTTAACAATCCTGGAAGCTCACAGGAAGAAGTGACAGTGGATTTCTCTTTCCATAGCATAACTACAGTTTTAGATTGGTTTTCACTTTTTCTATTATTTTCAATCTTTGCTTTTTGTTGTCTTGAAGTATCACTACATTCCTTGTCTTCCTATCTCTTCCTGTGCCCACTGTTGTCTGTTTCCTCACAATACCTGGGATGAACAAGAAGGGTGATTCAGGTTAGGGAGCATGGCAAAGATCTGAATGCACAACCAGGACAGCAGAGTGTGTCTCAAATAGGCTCCAAAGAGCTGGATGTGTCTCATTTTTGATATAAGCCATTGTAACACCTAATTTTTATCTTTCTTATATGTGAAAAAAAATTGTCAATAGTAGATTACGTTATTTAGTCATTAGGTATCATTACAGATGAACACATCATCTTTTCTTTTTGTCTTTTTTTTTCCCTAAAAAAAAATCAGTACAATTTTCCGCTGTAAATACAGGGGTTAAATTTGTTGCTTTAGCTATTTTCCGTCATAGCATAGGAAATAATAAGGCATAAGGCTTTTCCACCTTTGCTCCTTTATGAGAACAATAAGACAATGAGTCTTCAGGCTTCTATGTTCATAAATCACCTAAATAAGAAACAAGACCCATGTTTTTCCTAATTTATCATATTGTCATTTATTGTGGATATCCTTTCATCGGAACTCTTCTAGCACTATATCTTGCTCGTCTTCTTAAGGCAAACCTTTCGACTGCTGTTATGCATCTTACATTTCTGCACTTCCTCTTGACTCTTCTCACATCCACTTCTTTAGCTTTGTCATTCCCACCACCCCCTCTCACCTGTCTGCTGCTTCAGTGATTCCTTTCTGCTTGTCCCACCTCCATATTCAGGTTTAACAATATGCTACAATATTTTCAGATGCTAAAATTGTGTGCTGGAATAATGGATTTCTTAGCCAATGAGAAATTCAGCCTTTCTTTTCTCACCTAACTTTGAAGCAGGCATTATGTTCTTAGTAATTGATAAAGATCACCTGTCACATCCTAAGTTATATGTTTCTGTCCTTTGTAGCTTTGTTTTCTTCTACATACAATTTATTTTCTTTTTTTTTGATAGAGTAAAAGTTATTAAAATGATTTATTTTACTTCTGATTGTGTAAACATCCAAAGATTTAAATATTGAACGTTTCAAGAAGATTGCTTCATTTCCTTTCATGTTATCAATAAACTGAGCATTTCTTACTGGAACATTTCCAGAAAAATACTCAGTGATTGCCTGGTGAATACACAGCCATCATTTTTTTATTCTTAAAACAGTCTATATCAGGTAATAATTATTTTTTTATATTGATGAAAATTTCTGATTAAAAACTGTTATATGATAACGTTAAATAACTTCATAAATGAGCTTGAATCTCAAAACAAACATGTAAGCTAGAACACTGAGTAAATGATTAGGGTTTATTTTTGTTGAGATTTTTACTAAGAATTATAGAAATAACTTGAAATCTTCAGCTTTTTGGACAGTGGTGGTCATTTCTAGAAATAAGATGTTAACCTGAAAAAAAAAATATTAAAAATTAACGTCTCTCTGTCTGTAAAAACAAGCAGCACAAACCATAAATGTAAAAAAATTACTTCCTAAAAATTAAGTTATCATTAGTCTGACTCTTTGAAGTTACAATATTTACGGTATGTTATCTGAAACTTTTTATGTCTTTTAACTAACTAGAAATCATTACAAACCATTGAAAGTAGCTCAGTATCCAAATACCATTTTAAAAAGTCAAATAGTTTCTCCATGGTACACTCTACATTGAGGCAAATGTTTTGAGGTTTTATTGTTTGTTTGTTCTAATATAAGAGAAAAAAAAAAAAAGCATAAATACTGTAGAACTAGGACAAATATGGGCCTATAAATAGCAATCAGTCTCGGTGAAGCACAGCAACTTAATCTACGTTTGCAGCTATTCTGAGCACAAAGTTAGATTGAAGGACATGAAACTTGTTTTGGTTCCCACTGTCTCCCATCACTTTTGTCACTCCAAACATTCTCCTGTTCTCCACTTGTCTCATACTCCTCTAATCCCTCAAATTTATCTCTCTATATTTTTCTCATTCTTGACATCTCAGATTCCTACTTTCTTTCCTCTGATGAACAACAGAGTAGCTTTCTCCTTGAATTTTCATCTTCTCATCTTTGAAGAACTGTTGTCCTTAGGCTCCTTGAAAGAAGCACAGAGAAGGTCTTTTAAACTTGCTGACTCTTTCTGAATAAAATTAAATTATTTTATCTAGAACTGCTTTTAGTCTTTCTTAATACTGCTAAATCAGGCAGAGCTTCTAAATGACATATAGGAACAAACAATATAGACATGTAAATAAATATAAGACACAGAATATAGTGTATAAAATAAGGTAGCACATAGGAACTTAAATAAAACGGTGATTTGGAGCTCTTAGGTAGACGTGTTGCCCTTGATCTATATGCCTCTCATATCAAGCTTGAGTGTACTACAATCCCCTGGGGTTGAGTCACATCATTTGGCAGTCAAACTGTAGCAAAAAGTGGAAAGGGGCTTCCTCAGACTTTCTTTTTGTGTCATTCCAAACTATTTTCTTAAAAGACAGCAGAGTTTTTTCTCAAAATAGAATTGGCAAGAGTCCTCAGCTTAGACCTCACAAACATTCTGATATCTCTCAGACCTTAATACCCCCTAGAATATGATTTAAGTTTCCTCTCTGAGGCAATTCAGCTTAGCATGTCTGGGCCAGTCTCCAGGGAATTAGGATAATACATTATTATTTTTCCACAGTCACCTACACAGCACCCTGAGGTAAGATGCTGATATGTCTAATGTCATACAGGAAGGTCTTGTCAGAGCTAGGATTCAAATTGTTTCCAAGTGGTATTTCTGATCCCTTCAGGTGCAGAAGGCTATCAGTCTCAAAGACAATTGAACTGGCCAGAGTTCCAGCAGTAGCTCAGCAGGAGATTGCTGTATGCATCCTGTCAGAGGCAGATAAGGAGCCAAGCAGCCCTTAGGGGATCAGTGGTAGCCCACAGCTGTACCATGCTGGTTGCTGGCTGGGGTTGCACAGAAAGGCAAGGAGCGGGGGTGGGTTTCTCGATATTTCATAAAATCTGCTGGGTATAATTTCTATGCTGTGTCTTGAACAGATGTTCTTTTCTGAGGTTTTCAAGGCCAAGCAGGCTGAATAGCTTGGTACACAACTGGACATGACTAGACAGGCTGTATGCAGGTTGTCCTTCAGGCAGAGCTTGAGCTGTCCACAGAGCATGCAAGGATTTGAGGCACATCTGCCCTCATCTATTTAGTGAAAGGTTGACATTGCTAACATCCCAGAAAACCAGTATAGATTTCTTTAACATGCCTTTGTTCAAGGGAGCAAATTTGTACCTGGTTTTTCTTACATGAATCAAGAGCAGCAGATACCAACCTTATCTACCTCATAGATAAGATCAGCCTGGTTGTTAGGTTGTAGCCCAGGAAACTGCACAGAAGCAGCAGAAATTATTATGAGAACAGGAAGGCATTATCCTTCCCAAGAAACCACTCCTCCATCTTAATCTGCTAGTCTCTGTATTGTTGTTTCAGTGCTTGCTGCTTTTTTTTGGCACCTCCTTTAGGACTCTATGCTGCTGAATGGCCAGTGATACAAGAAAGCAGACCTGAAGAAAGCAATGGCACCAAGAATTAGAAAGCTGGCAAGGAACAGGGCTTTCACAGAGGCAGTTGCAGGGTTGGAAAGTGAGGAAAATAAAACTCATCAGCTACAAGGCTTATAAAAGAGACATGTTTGGGAGCCAGTGACCTTGAACAAGCTGATTCTGATCTGAAGAGAAAGTATTAATTTATAACACAGAATAGGTTTACTTCTTGTGTTTTCTTCATGTAGGATCCTGGTTAGATGTCACTCTGTCCTGTCCAAAGTAGGTTTCTTGTACCCACTCTCTTTCTTTCCCAGAACCATTTACTTAGAACCCTTACTGGGGAGGAGAAATGAGCTGAGAAGCAAAATGCTTTTCTCCAGTAGAAATGTTAATGCTACCATGTTCTTAATTTAACAGAATATTAAGTAACTTTCAAAGCCTTAAGTATTGCGCTGTTAATAGTAGATTTTTTTTCAGGTTTTTTTTCTTCTATATGTATGTTATTCAGCCTTATGTGAGTTTCCTTACAGGAAACAGGTTCTAATTTGTATGCTGCTTCTGAAGCATGACCTTGGAATCTCTTGTGTATTTATTAAGACAGCAGAGACACCTGAGTGTTTGAGCTCTAGTAGGTCATTTCAGCATTATGCCCATTCTAAAAAGTTTTAATTTGATTTTTATATAAATATCACATTGTCAAATTGTTTCTTTTTCTGCCAGTGCAGTTTAGTCATGCAGGGCAGTTTGCAGTTAGCTCATATGCTGTTCTGGAGTTCTAAAGGCACAGCTGGCATATGCAAACAACCTTTATTTCTATCCCCACCTTTGCCTGTTCTGTCTGCCAAGAAGCTGGCTCTGCACACAGACCTCATGTTCTCTTTGCTACCCTCTCCTCCCATTCCCTCTGTAGATCTGCTGGTCTATGAAGGGGAGCTATGGTTTTGCCTTCGTTGTGCAACGTGTAGCAGTGGCAGAGAAAAACTTGAATCATAGATGAAGATACAAAACTCCATTACCTCTTCATTCTGAACCTTTTGTTATGACCCTTTTTTCTTTCCTAAGGGAAGAACTCTACATACCCCCAAGAAATAGATGCACCTTGTGGAAGCAATAAAACCCTTACTAAATATCCGTCAGTCATTTCTACTGTGTAATTCCTTTACTTTTAAGCATATTTTCTTCTGTTATTCAGAAATCCTGTGCTAGAAGACTGCTGTCCTAGATGTCCTTGTGTTGCTTGAAGGGGAGATGACTGAGTTGAGGCTATTATTTTAGTATATTATAAGCTTGTGAAGGAGAAGGTTGAGAGAAGGGAGGCTGAAGAAACCTGTTTGTAAATGCCCCAAATATCCCAAATAAACAAGGGCATCCAAGGAGAACACTGATCTTGTGATTAATCTTCCAGATTCCAGTGGGGCCACTGATGCTCAAAATTAAGCATGCCCTTAGGAGCATGTCTTCACAGAGTAATGCTAAGAAGCAGCATTTCCCATTGGCTGCTGGCATTTATCTCTTTCTCACCCTGTGTGCCTTCTGATAGTGCAGAAAAATGCTTTGTGTAAGGTGATGATGTAATTCAGTCTTATAAAAGAAAAGCCCTTGGGAAAACAGCCACAATGATTTTACATCACACAGGAGTGATGTATAACAACCTCATCAGTCAACATTTTAAGTTTCATTAAAACCACCCTGTTGCAGCAATGGTGAGGAATTTAAACTTTAAAAAAACAACTAAAAAGATGTTTTATCACATAATTGAAGCTGTCACTAAATTATTGCTAATATCATGCTTTGTCAGTAATGTCTTTTGAAAATACGTGATGTAAAAAGGAATGAACAATAGATTAATAATGACAATAAAGAGAGCCCCAACAAAGAGAAGGGAGGCATTATATAAGGGAACCCTATGCACCACCTGAAATGGTGGTGCATCCAAGATATTAATCTGTTCCAAACAGTATGGGCTGACCTTGTTCACTAGGTGAAGCTGAAATGGAAAATTGAACTGCAGCTTTGGGATCACAGGGGCAGCCAAGGGCCATCCTCGGCTCAGGAACTGCCAATGCATGTTCTTGTGTTGCCCTAATCTAATCCATGGTTAGCTGCTTTCGGTCACCTAGATAAGATCTTTATACTGCTACAAAGCCCTGTTTCAGGGAAGCATCTTCCTGAGGATTTTTTTATTTTTTTATTTTTTTAAATTGTGTCTTTTGGTCATATCTTGTATGTTGTTTAAAATTATGCAAGAAAAAAACCAACACATTTTGGATGTTGAACATATTTTTTCCAGTTTTGAAAAAGCATGTACATCTGACTAACCACTATACTGAATTTCTTTTTAGGAGTAAATACACTATGACAAACAGACTTGAGCCAAAAAGTAGCAGGATAAGAGCTTGGAATTCAGATTTTCTATAACATCCCATGCTGATCACATCACTGGTCACAGACTATAATGGTATCAAACCAGTGCTTTTCACAAAACTAAAAGGTAGTTCAGATGTAGAAGTCTGATTTTATTTTCATCAGGATAAAGGGCTCTTTAAGAATTTTCCAGTAACAGTCTCATTTGCTAATTAAAGACAGAAGATTCTATCAAATCAACTCAAAGGAAAATCATATTTCCCTAAATATAGGCTATCTGTTCTTCTAGACAACACACGGATTACATATGTACAACCATGCCAATAAAGAAAACAGAAATACAAGGTATCCAGCATTAAACACATGTTGCCAGAGTTCCTCCAGACTAGTAGTTTATCCCTCTGTGCGTCAGAAGGACTCACATCTTTATAAACTGAAACCATACACACACACATACATATACACTACTTTTTTCCTCTCCTCCTATTTATACCCCTTAGATTCTTTGAAGTAAAGGTCTGATCTTTTATTACACCAAGCATGACTACATCTCCTATATTTAGCACCCTGAAAAAAACCAACACATTTGCACAGGTGCATCCAAAACCACTTGGGCTTCTAGCTATTGTTATCTATCCTAGTTTCCTCCTAGATTGTATGGCATTGTATTTTCCAGAGTCATTTGGGTGTTGTCTGTTTCTTATTTTGTTCTTATTTCAAGTTAATTTGAGACGTTTCTTTAACATTATAGATGTGTTAACACTTCCTGCATATTCTGATTAATTTGTTTTTCACGTTCAAACGTTCTCTAGAGCCCTGCACTTCATGTAAACCTTTATATGTGTTCATGATAAATGCAGAATTACTATAAAATCAAAATAATGTCCGTGCATATTTGCTCTAGGTGTTAAACACCCATGAGCTGAACTTTAATGATCCAAAGCTCCACAGCATATTAAAGGAAAATGGGGACATGTCTGTACTTGTAAAAAAATCTGAGTTCTTTGAAGTCTTTTGAAATATATTTTTAGGCAAGTGTTCAGTTTCAATGACACAGGTATAAAAAGAAAGTGACTGTGTGTTGTGTGCATGTATGTACATTTGTAAACTAATATTTATGTAAAAGTTCTTAATTTCTCAGTTATATCAATCGCTGATATATTGTTTAGCAACTGGGATTATCTGTCACACAGAAAATATTCATTACTTCAGAAAGCTGCAGAAAGCTTTATGGGATTTACTCAAAAGATATGAAACTGTTTTGCAGAGCTTCCTCAATTAACAAAAAGAACTCAGGACTGTAGCCTCGTTATAGTTCGGATAAGATTTCAGAGTACACATTGCTCAAAATGGAAGTAGTTCATAGAATCACAGAATAATAGGAGTAGGAAGGGATCTCTGAAGATCGTCGATTCCAGCCCCCTGCTGCATCAGGAACACCTAGGGCAGTTCACACAGGAACACATCCAAACAGGTCTTGCAAGACTCCAGAGAAGGAGACTCTACAGCCTCTCTGGGCAGCCTGTTCCAGTGCTCCATCACCCTCACAGTAAAGAAGTTCTTCTTCATGTTGAGGTAGAACTTCCTGTGTTGTAGCTTGGTGCTGTTTCCCCTCATTCTATCACAGGGCACCACTGAAAAGAGACTGGCCCATTCTTGACACCCACCCTTCTGATATTTATAGACATTAATAAGATCCCGTCTCAGTCTTCATTTCTCAAGACTAAACAGCCCCAGAACTCTTAGGCTTGCCTCATATGACAGATGTTCCAGTCCCTTAAACATCCTTGTAGCCCTCTGTTTGGCTCTTTCCAGCTTATCCCTGTTCCTCTTGAACTGGGGAGCCCAGAACTGGACACAATACTCCAAATGTGGTCTCCTCCCTTGACCTGCTGACCTCCTTGTTCTTAATACATCCCAGGATACTATTGACTCTCTCGGGCACAAGGGCACACTGCTGTCCCATGGATAACTTTTTGTCCACCAGATCCCCAGGGTCCTTTCTACAAGGGTCTGCTTTCTAGCAGGTCAACCCCTAACCTGCATCAGTGCATGGTGTTTTTTCTCCCCAGGTGTAGGACTCTACACTTATTCTTGTTGAGTCTCATTAGGTTCCTCTTTGCCCAGCTCTCCAGTCTGTCTAGATCTCGCTGAATTGCTGCACAGCCTTCAGGTGAATCAGCCAATCCTCCCAGTCCTTCGTATTATCCACAAATTTGCTGAGGATACACTACATCCCCTCATCTAAGTCATTGATGAAGGTGTTGAATAAGACTGGGCCCAGTACTTACCCCTAGGGAACACCACTACTCACAAGTCTCCAGCTGGACTCTGCACCACTGATCACAACCCTCTGGGCTCTATTGTTTAGCCAGTTTTCGATCCATCTCACTGTCTGCTCTGATAACTCAGACTTCCTGAGCATATCCACAATGTTATGGGAGACAGTGACAAAAGCCTTGCTAAAATCAAAGAAGACAACATCCACTGTTCTCCCTCCATTCTGTCACACCATCACGAAAGGCAAACGATTAGTCAAACAATTTTTTCTTGGTGAATCCATGCTGGCTACTCCTGATAACTTTCTTTTCTTCCATGTGCTTAGAGATGACCTCTAGAATAAGCGACTTCACCATCTTTCCAGGGATGTAACATAATAATAATTCTCAAAAAGAAAAAAAATTCAATTTATATTTCTGTTCCAGAGGAAAAGCCCAATTCTATTGTTACATCACAGGATGAAGAAAAACATTTTCTGTTAAAATTGTAACTAGAGGTTAAACAGTAACTACTGATGTTAAACAATTTCAAGCTTCCATCTATAGATAGCTTCCATTTAAGAGCCTTGAAATCAAGGAGTTGTCTAGATTATTACTACTGTTTTTTTGTTGTGTTGTTTTGTTGTTTCTTTTCTTGGCACAAGTAGGAAAATTGCATAAGAATGGAAGATAATAACTATTATTTCATTATCTAACAATAAGTGAGCCAACTTGGGAAGCAGAAACCTGCAGGAAAAGCAATGCAACAATGGTATGGACCTCAATTACTAAAGTATTAAAAAAAAAAGATAATAGAATGAAAGACAATCAGAAAGATAAAATAATTCCCTCAAACACAGTTTCATTTTAATAAGACTATTTCTGTTGATAATTTCTGTTTATATATTATGTGTAAAATGGTCTAAAACAATGATTTAGCATTGTTCTTATTTTGATCTGAAAAATATGGGAAAGGAAATTTACCATAAACTCAAGAAGTTTTAGTACTAGCTAGCTAGATGACACAACCCAAATGAACATACAGAATGAAACTTCTGCTATTCTTATGATATCAGTCAATCTTGTTTTAATTTATACATAGTGAAAAATGCTAAACAAATTTTTCAGTTGACAGAACTTAGGGTGCTTGTAAGTAATTAAATAAACAGTAGCTCTTGTAGAAAGCACTGTGGCAAAATCCAAATATAGTCCTTATGTGCACAACAGAACTATATTAAGCAATAAGTGATTTCATCACTTCAGTCTGTAGTGTTGATAAAATTCCCCAGGGATGCTCTGTCCATCTCATGACTACTTGAAGAATATTGATACAGAAACAGTACAGGAAAATTTCATAAAGTGTTTAAACAAGTGAAAATTAAAATATACATTAAAAGATTGGAGAAGTGCTATATAGGCAGTTTATAAAATAAAAAGTCAAGTAAGATTGTCCATGACATGTGCTGATGTTGTGGGTAACAAGCATAGGCTCTGTAATCTAACAGAGAGAAATTATTTTTTCCACTGGCTAAATTTGAAGCTAGAAAAAACTTAATCTACATTTTTACAAAATTCTGGTACCTTTAAAATCAGAAGTAATAATTTGCTCTGATAAGCATGTTGTTTGGAGAAGTACTGACCTTAAGGAAGCCCTGCAATCTTTGTTAAGCAAGTGGAACTTATTAAAAAACTACACTTTAGCTAAGATACCATTACAGAAATCAATCTCTAATGCCAAAATCTAAAAAGCCTAGGTGATACTGGGATGAACTGTTCATTTTGTTGACATCATTAAGAAACAAAAAAATATATCTATTTCACCTGGTTTAATTCCTTGAAGCTGAAATCCCATCAGGTTTTGAAAAACCCTGTATACCTTAAACATTTTATTTTATGTCTCCAGAAAAAAAAAAAAAAAAAAAAATCTAATTTAATTTCTAAAAATTTTATTCTTGGAAATAGAAGACACAGAATGTAGGTCCTCTTCTCAGGGTGAATGGTGACAGATTAATAAGGTCCAGAAAGAGAGTGCCACTTCCTGGAAATATTAAAATTGGTCCTTTTTTAAAAAAACAACAATGTACAACACAGAAACCAGATACCATCTTTATCTTAGGTTAAACGTTTTTCAAACTCTTCAACTAGGATATCTGAAGCTTTTCCTTTCTGTGTCTTAGGTACAGTAAAATGTTTTTAGAGCCTTATATAACTGGATTTCAGAATACTTAAAAAAAATTTTCCTCACATTAGAGAGATATGTATTGCTGTCATCTCATTTGACAGAATTGGATAGCAAGTGTGAGAGAAATTATTTTATTGATATCATGGAGGAAGGCAATGACAAAAATGGGACTTAATACCAGGGTGTGTGATGCTGATGTGAACTGCTTTTACTGGCTGAAAGTCCTACGGACCTGGTCAGCTCAACAAGGAAGCTATGGCTTATCCTCTTCTTAGGTCTGGCCATTTGGTTGCTTTCCTTGTGGTTAGGCAGAATCACAAGTCAGTCGAAGGGTACATGCAGTATTTATGGACCTGTTTCTTATTGCATTTATTATTTTTTCTTCCCAGACAAATCAGGCCAGTTCAGTCACTTACACTCTCTAGATAAATATTCCAAAATAAATGGGTTTGTATTTGGCCTCTGATTTAGTTAAGGAAGTCCTTTGGCAACAGTCCCTAAATAGTGAATTGAAACTCATTTATGAGTGAATAGTCTCAAATGAACCCAAATAATACAGTCCTGCCCTGAAATTCTCGGGTTAATGTTGGAATAAATGTGCTCTACATTAGCATCACAAATGCTTTTCTAATTGATGTGTCTCCCCTTTAGACTGCATATCTTCTATTGACAATGAATGTTGAAAGACACAGTAGGATTTGTTTGTTAAATAATTGAAATAAATACTATTTATACATCAGGAAGCAATAATTTTATGTAAGGGTAAATATTTCAGTTTTAAAGGATAGCATTATAAGAAGATTGAATTATACAGTGGAATTTAAAATGTTAAAATAAGCTAAAATATATTACTACCTAAATACTATCTTGACTGTTTATAAAAGTGGTATGGGCTTTCAATTTGAAAGTTGAAAATTATCTCTGTAATGTTGATGGTGAAAGAGAGAGACTGTAATGACACTTAAAATGGGGGGGGGAGAAAGTCCTTTTTTATCATTGTTTTACTTAAAAACAAATGATTTAAGGAAAAATTATTTCATTGAACTAGCCATTGTGACATTACTAATAATGGCAAGAGACATAGCAGGGATGTAGGAGCTAAACATTCTGGGAATATTTGTCTGGTCAGTAAACCTCTTGTTTTTAGCTTCCTGACAATTTTAATGGCCGATGCCTGGTGTCATCTGAAGCAGTAACTTATTTTAGTGTACCTGCCAGCAGGAACTGAGTCATTCCAAAATTTACTAACAGCAGCATGATCAACATGACATCAAAATAAAACTTTGGAGAATATTATAATAGTGTGTAAGACTAGAAACCATCATTAGTGCCATGGGTCTAAATGGTATATGCCATTTTTCTACGTGTTGTCAAAGAGAATACAGCAGGGTGCTTTGTTCCTGTAAGAGCTGCTCATGTAGCTGCATAATCTTTTGATTTAAACCCTCACAAGCATGCCTAGAATGTCTTGTGGAATAAAGCACATTGATTCAACAATTCAAAGTACTGCAGAAGGAAATTATATGTAATTCCTGTTCTTGTAATAAGCTGCTTAAGACCAGGCAAGGTAGAACACTAGTGTGGATAGAAATACTGGACCATTTAAGGTCCAATGCTGAGAGGTGCAGAGCTTCTCGTGAAGTTCTTACTGGAGTTCAGAGGAGTGAGCGTCTCTCAGGAGCAGGCTTTCACTTGCCAAATATAGACATATAGCGTTTTTGTTCAGAAGATTTATATTAGGCTAGTCTGCATGCTATACATAGCTGCTCTTTCTTTTTGTGGCTTGTTCTCGGAGGGGGTTATTCACACCATCAGGCTTCTGGCATCTAACTTGGGGACTGAAATTAAAGCTGTGGGCTCTCTACTTAGCGCTGCTTCAACTGACAATTTAGAGCTAGTCAGTCCTAAATATCTGCTATTTGGTAAAGGTGACAAGAAATAGAGTAAATTGTAGTACAAGATCTTTATTAGTGTGGCAGATATTATATCAAAATACTGTATCTAAATGAAAATACACATTTTAATCAAGGCATAAAATCACAAATAGCAAGTGTCAAATGCTGTAGACAGCTCCGTTGGCTAATGGCAGATTGATGGAAACATGTAGTGCAAAAATCTATGTTTTGTTTATGTGTGATATATATGTGATATTAAAGGTTTTCAGCAGTCACTGTTAAACTTCAAAACAACACATTTTATTTCAGAAAAAGAAGTTAAAATCAGTTGGTAATGTTTTCATTAATTTTAGGCATTTTGCTATGTTTTTCAAAGGCACTCACCTTTCTTAATGTTTCCTTATGTGTTTGGCTTTAAAAGTATCTTGTGCACTTTTAAACAGCAGCACTAAGGTTAATGAGAGCTGCCAGTGTGCAGTGTCTCTAAAAATCACTCCACCAAACCTTTAGGTTATGCAGGTTCAAATTACAAGTCTTGAAGCACATCTACAGTTTTTAATAAGCAGTGATGGCAGACCTGAGGCATGCGTGACAGAATTAGCACACAGGGATGTTGTCAACAGCAGAGAAACAGTCACGGTTCTTACCTGCTGCTTCTGCAGCAGGTAACAGGCTCTGGAGAATGGCAGTGGAGAGATGGATAAGAGGTAATTCAGAGGCCAAATGGAAAAGGTAATAGCACAATACATAAAAAAAATAAAACAACAACCAAACCACCACCAACAAAAATAAACATAAAAACCCCCAAACAAAGAAACAAACCAAAACCCAACAAAACCACACAATTTTATAAAAGTCCTATAAACTGAGAATATAGAGCATATTAACATGGCAAAATATCTTTTTACTTTAGTTTCAGCCTCCCTGCATGAATGCCAGAGGGTCAGATATAAGTAACCTGTAGTTACTAAGGAAGTTCCAGGTCAAGCTGGAAGATACCTGGTGGTCTTAAGTGGTCTGGATCCCATCCTTACTACCTCAGATTTCTAAAGGCAGAAATTAAAAACTATAAGCTACTATTCTCCCAGACTCACAGAATGGTTGAGGCTGGGAAGGACCTCTGGGGTTGTCCTGGTTCAAGGCACTGGCTTAAGCAAGGTCAGTTGACCAGGACCATGTCCAGATGGCTTTTTAATTTCTCCAAGGATGAAGACTCCAGAGTCTGTCTGAGCAAAGTTTGATAGTGCTTGGCCATGTTCAGAGATAAAAAAGTATTTCCTGATGTTCAAAGGGAGTTTCCTGTGTTTCAGTTTGTGCCCATTGCCTCTTGTCCTATCACTGAGCACCACTGAAAAAAGCCTGGCTCCATCTTCTTTACTGCCCTTCTTCAAGCATTTGTAGATATTGATGAGATCCTCCTTGAGCCTTTTCATTCTCCAGGCTAAACAGTCCCAGCTCTCTCAGCCTTTCCTCGTATGCGAGATGTTCCAGTCTCTTAATCATCTTTGTGGCCCTTTAGAGGCCTTTCTCCAATAGCTCCACATCTCCCTTGTGCTGGCAAGCCCTGAAGCGTACGCAGCACTACAAGTGTGGCCTTGCCAGTGTTGAGTAGAGATTCACAAGGGAGCTGTGAAGATAAAAATCTGAAATATTATGAGGATCTCCAATATCCTGGTGACTGGAAAACAAAATAAATCACACAAATAAATGCAGAAAGAATCTGAGCTAAGGCAGTAAGGACAGTCTTAATCATGTTACATAAGCCTCATGTATTTGGCTTTCTGAAGAGAATAGCATTCCTGTAAGGCAGCTTGAGTTTCTTTTGTCTCAGGTTTCTCAAGTTTAAAAATTAAAGAACAGTTTGAAAAAGTACTGTGATGTGGAATCACATGGACACACCTATGATTTATTCAGAAGACTTTGAAGGTATTCAAGAGCATGGACAGGGTGGCATTAGGATTTCTATTTTCTCTAACGAATGCAGAAAGAAGGATCCTGCCTCAGCATTGAGCTCACTTTGTCTGTTCCCTTATGCAAAGGCTGTACATCCGCAGCTCCTCCTGCCTGCCTCTGTTCCAGACTTCTTCAACTGCTCATCCCAGTTGTGTATTTTCTCTTTCAAGCTATTCATCTTGATGCAATATTCAAGCCATTGGCCAGTGTATCACATTGCTATCCTTCCACATTTCTGCTCTCCACTTTATGTACTGAAGAAATGCTTGAATTCCCCTTATTCAACACTCTTACAAAAAGACCTCAAGCAACATCTCTACTTCTTATCTTTTCATCCCTTTTCCTTTCCCCTTAACAATCATTACAAAATACACTTACAGCAGGAAAACTGTTGACCTGTATTTTGGCAGTTACGCTGCCAAAAGTCTTCACAGTTTTCTCTGTGGATGAAAATAGTGTCAATATTTTCACTGACTATAGCTTTTAGAAATAGTGTAACTTCTCATATTTTAATATATAAATGTGGTTTCAAATTTTAATATTTCTGTATAGAAAAAGATGTGATTCATTCCTGGTTTCCATGTAAAATCTTATTTACTGTGCATTATTAGAAGTCTACATTTAAAAAATGTTTCTCCTGATGAATCCCATTTGACTTGGCTTCTTTGGATACTTTGGCACTAGTAAGCTGTTAGTTTTGTAGGTCAAGCTGCAGTGAATGGGGAATTGAGTGTTTTAATGTATTTAAAAAACAAGCAGGGAGAGCAGACTTACAGTGTTACTTGAATCACTTTCATATGCTATGGCAATCTCAGTACTTGATGAAAAAGCACATATGCATAAAACCAAACACAGACAGACTTCAGGGTTTTTTTCTTGTATCTAAGGCAGGCAAAAAAACATTAAAATAAAAACAAGGCAAAGAAAAGTAATCTCAAATCTTGATAGAAAACACTACAATGTTGTAAAACTTCATACTACCACTGTATCAGAAACCTGTATTTATACCTGTAGCCATATAAATTTCTTATTTTAGATTTATACTGTGATATAATCAATTAAGCAATATCTTGAGCCTCTGGATAAATCTAACTGACAAGTGCAGAGAACAATTTCAAATCATCTAATTGCCAACAGTTACAAAAATTAATTATCATTCTATGGATATATTCTCTTTCTAGAGGCAGATCACGACCTATTAAATAGAAAATGGAATTAGAATATGCAGTATTGATTCAGTGTAACATTTTACATCTCAAGAAACAACCTTATGGGGAATCCTGTGTAATACAAGGAATAAAAGTTGTATTCAGTCTTAACTGGTTTCTTTCATGGTTTTGTAAATACTGACTTGTGATTCAAAGAGGGCATATGCATTTGTTTCCTGTTTGTTTTCAATTTTCAGTCACATATGTTCTTTGGGTATATTTGTCTTCTAATTTTGTCACATCTGGCTACCCCAAAAAATAGTATCCCTTAATGAGAGAAAACAGAGTCAAAGCTGTAATGAGATTTCATCCCAGTTTAATTACTTCCGAACTATCCAGGAATGCAAGGGCAGGAACAACAACAAAATGCTGAAACAGATGGATCATACTGAAATCCATTCCAGTCATCGTGCAATACTGACTTGCATAAACCTTCATTATATTCAATAAGCATTGATAAAATACTTAGTAGTTCATAGATCCATGTGGTCTTCTGACATTTTAAATGGCAATGAAAGGTAGTTCAGTCCTTGCTACTAGGAGAACCAAGATTTCATTTGTGGGCTTATGAGTGGAAGTAGCCCATTGGATCATCATGGATGATCTACTGAAGGAGGAAAAAACTTATGCCTAGAAATTTCTACATCCAGTTTCTTGTCATTAAGGTACAATATGATTGCAATGGGAAAATGTTTTTCCTTTTTTATATTGCATCAATATTTTCTAACAGATTGGGGCAAGTAGTTATTAAAGTTAATAAAGCAGTTATTTTTTGCTATTGCACACAGCAGAGAATTTGGACAAACAAGAAGAATACGTATTAATATGCTTACAGCCCCAATAAAGCATGCAGCAAGTCTGTGCTGGCCAGACAGCTTGATGACAGGTGTGAAAGGGTCAGCCTCCACCAATCCTCAGTGCTGCTGATGTGCCATCTTTATACCTTCTCATGTCAGTGTTTTTCTCCTGGAATCACTGAGTTGCCAACTATCCCTTTTTCAACAATCTTACCTCTGCCTGTCATTTTACCCTTCTTTTCTAGTTTAGTACTTTTTCACAGCTCTTTCTCACAACTTAGCATTTTTCTCAGAAGTTTGAGCCAAGATCACCCAACTATGTTATATCAGAAGCAGTCCTTGAGTTACAGACAGCTCTGAGACAACCCCTAGGAGAAAGGTTACATGCTAGTGTGACACTAGGAAACTGATGCTGTTTAATGAGGAAAGTTCTGTTTTCAAGTAGGAAGGGTGAAGTGCTATTCATCCCTGGCTGTACAGTAGCCAGGCTTTTGTGAAATTAAAATGGCCAAAACTTCACCTTTGTCAAGCCTCAATTTTAGGATGAAACTCTAATTAGAGGAAGAAAAGTCAAAGTACCTTTCAGCTTCCCCTCAAAACATTTACCTCAGTGAACCATGTATTTCAGAGCCTTCCATTTTCCCAGAAATTCACCCCAAACAATTTATCTATCACACATTCAAGCCTCCTCTGCTTAGGAGATTACAAGACCATCTGCTCAGGTTTAGACAACACAGTAGTTAAAATGCTGGCATCTTTTGCTCTAGCACTTTCTTGACTGTTGCCACCAAAGGAGGTGAATAAGAGATAGCACTTCCACGTGTGTGAGGTGAGGGAGGGATGCTGAACACAGACAACATGTTAATGAGTAGGAGAATGTGTAGATGGAGAAGTGAAAGATTTAGCTGGTGTAGCAGAATATCAAGTGAGAAGCCAGCTAAAATACTCTATCTGAAAAGGAGAGAAAAGGAATTTGAATTCCAGAAAGAAAATGACAAAATGGAAAAATTTAATAGATTGAAAAGAAATGCTCTGAATGCCAGACCTGCGCCCAGGCTTCTTCTGAGAGGGTCCAGAGGGATAAGGCATGTTCATCAGAAGAACTGAGATGTCCAAAGAGAACAGGTCACAGATCCTGCCTAGAAATCAAATTAAAAAAAAAAAAAAGCAAGACATTAACTGTCCTAGTAGAAAAGGTTTGTACTATACCATCATTATTATGCCAGAAGAGTGGGCTTTTTATATGCAGCATAATTCAAGACAAGGCAAGATAGGCCAAGATATGTATGTAGAAGCACACACAGATAGATATCAGTGATTATACAGCAGGTAAAATTCATGTCAGGCAGACTGGATGCCATCTGTCACAGTTAGGTTTCCACAGAATGACTGGAAATAGATATTGGCAGCTTCCTGGTTAAACCGTCATCTCAATACTCAAACAAAGTGTTTCTCTGCTATTAAAGTCATCATTTGAGTTTACGTTTTTTGAATGTAGACAGTAGAAATAAATCAGTATATACTTAAGAGGCTTTGTGGCATATCAATAAATGGTTGTTTTATTCTTCAAACTGATTTATTATGTTTCAAATCCTTCCTAAGACAATTCCCTTTCTCTGAATACACAGTATGTTAATCTACAAGTCTCAAGTTCTGTTTCTTCCTCACTGCTGTAAACCTGATGTTGAGGCTTATCATTCTCCTGTGTTTTCAGGATAAACAAAAAGTTAAAATAAAAAGTTGGGGATTTTTCCTTATGCAGGGGAAAAAAACAACAACAACACAAAAAAACCCCACAAACCACACACACATAAAAATACTGGAAAACACTTTAGTGGACTAATATCACAATATTAAAAAAAAAAAAAAAAGCATTTAGAGAAATGACATTATTGTTCTTTTGTTCTTAGCTTTATGTAGTAAAAATATAAAAACTCAAGAAGACTGTATTGCTGTCCAGAAAAATCCTATCCAGAAAAATCTTAGCCATTAGCAAACCAATGCTTTGATCAAAATAGCCTGACTGGTCCATGAATGAGGTGATACGATGCTGTGCTTGAATGAAACCATAAATGACTGCATTATTTTTGTGTCTACTTTTGGGTTTATTCTGTGTATTCTACATATTTTAACCAGAATTACACACACAATTTCAAACAGAATGAAGCTGATTAAAATGAAGAAGGTTGTTTATGGTGCTTGTTTCTTTTTACATTAAATACTAGCTAATCCATAAGCCATACATACTGCATTTTGCTAGTTCTCTGCCAACAACAAAAGTTATTAGAGCTTTTAGTTTACTCTTTTAATCAAGCAACAATATATAACATGATACTTCTCCCAGTACCGTAAACCCAGAAGTCTCCACTGAGTGCAATTATCATAAGACAGAAGCTGTGGAGAATTTGATTTAAAATTGCAGTTTCTTGTTTAAAAAGAAAATTAAATAAACCAACCATGTTACCAGAAATTATAATATTATTTTTTTTTAATTGCCTTGTGTTACTTTCATGTCTTTTTACTCTAAATTTGACGCTATTAACTATCCTAGTTGCAATGAATATACATTCATGTATAGAAACTGCTCATGTCTTGCAGTCTCTGCTTAATAAACCCAGTAATTTGGCTAACCCATTTCTATGTTTTATATATATGTAATTATTTATGCATTGTGTAAGAATAAGCGGTTCCTGAAAAAGCCTCTGGTGTTCTTGATGGGGCTTTAAGCAACTTGGTTTAGTGGAAGGTGTCCCTGCCCATGCAGGGAGGTTTATCTTTAAGGTCCCTTCCCACCCAAACCATGTCCTGATTCTATGACTCTATGGCTCTATGATTATGACTATATGAAAGATGAGAAGAGTATTGCAAGGCATACATGAAGTAGATTATTTTTAATCAATATGTAACACTGTTGTAATAGATCATTAGCTGATTTCTGTGCCATTTTCATAAATATGGTTTTTTATAACACCTACTCTTTGTGAATATGCTCCATGGCTGGTACCAACTCCATATTTTGTTTTTTTCTTTAGTATGAGGAACTACCTTTTAAAAAAGATTTTAAAAAAAAAAAAAATTGCTTTTATTAGATACTGAAATTTCAACTTCTTTTAAGTATGACTGATAGCAGAACTTCATGCTGTCATTATGTCATGCTGTTTGTGTTTCAGTAAATAAAACAGGCTTTTGAAGAGGACAGGCATCAATTCAGGAAATAAAAGATCAGTCATTCAAAGTCAGAAATTTTAGTTGAAATGGTGCTGTGCTTATATTACATGCTATAGTTGTAGGATGAATTCCCCAAAACCATGGAAATTTCAAGGCCTTCAGCAGTTACACTGCTCTTTTTTATCTTAGCAAGCAAACTTTTAAAAAGCAAAAGCTGCACTGTGATGTAGCTACCAAAAGAATAGCTATAAATCCAACTTCATTCCTGTTTGGACCACAGTGTCATGTTCAGAATAAAGGCCCAGCTTTTGAATGATACCTTTGTAGTACTTTCAGTTGCAGGACTCATGATGTTTTGAGTTCTTGGCTGTCTTGGAAGGTGTAAAATTTAAAGAAATTGCGAACATATATATATATATATAAAATTATTGAAGTCTCATATTTAGGAATTAAATTCAGGGCATATAACTACAGCACAAAAAAGCACAGAAATTACAACATAGAGGCTGCTTCCTATAATTCTCAATTTTTAAATATTATTAAATAAGACATAGAGGAGAACATGCTAGCCAATCACAGTATTCATAAAGTCCTGAAAGTAAATATTGACATACATATCAACAGAAGAAAATTAGAAATACATACTTTAATTTACTGCAATGAGATAAATAAAAATCCAGATGTTTAACAACACATAATACTTAATGGAAATAATATTTAAAAGTGGATTTAAATTTCATACCCCTGAATACAGTCTAGTAGTCAGAAAAATAAATAACAACTATTAATAAAATAACAGTTAAAGCAAGTGATGTAATGGAATATTTAGATACATAGATAATTTTTATTTTGTGACATCTTCTGTGACAAGGTCTGGAAGATAACTGATGCAAAAAATAGTATTTTTTTATTTTCTTATAGCACCTCTCATGCTGGCTTTTAATGACTTCTCTTTGATTTATTTTCAAGGATATGGAAAAAAGTTAAGACACAAAAGGATAGGACAGACAGAAATGTACCTGAACTCTCTAAATATGATAATTGGGTTTCAGCTGAAGTATGTTAGTAATACATTTATCTTTGATAGATAATTTCTTGATGTCAGCTAGACATTAATGTTAATACTGTTATGGAACCTCTAGGTACTTTTGATAGTGTGGATCTTAAAATTGATGTAGGCATGCATGTGACAGTGGACAAAGTTATCCTATTGTTCCCTTCATTCACTCTCCTCAGACTGAGCAAAATCACTATTGAGCAATTTCTTCACACTAAAGGTTCTCACAGGATGCTTAAGATTCAAAATGCTGTCACCTCTTCTAAATCTTTAAGGATATATTAGATTGCAAGGATTTGGTGAGGAGATATCGGTTGAAATATGAGTAGCATCTTGATGATGCCCAGTTTTACATCTCTCTCGTATTAAATATTCTACTGACATCAGTCAGGGAACTGATGAAACAAATTGCCTTTTCATGTCTGGAGGAGATAGAAAGTGAGGAGATAATGGTGGCATGTGGGTATTTTGGCAGTCTTCTGAATCTTGAACATTTGCCAGAAATGTGGACAATTAGATTTTTTTTTTAAATAAAAAAAAATAAATATCAGATATGGGCCTTAGTATCCTGACCTTTTGCCACCTTCAGGCAAGACTGGTTAGATGTGCTAGTTGTGGGCTAGACTGAAGAGGTAAATTGTGGAGAACTTGGTGACCACTTGTTATTCTGATTATTAGATACTACAACTCCACAATTCACATATCAAATGCCATAATGTTGGCTTTCGTCAGTAAAGAACTAAATAATCTCTCCCCCATGGAAGAACACTTGCTGTCTCATTTTTAATTTATTTTCCTCTTCTGCACTATAGGGTAGAGGCAAGTTCCATTGTTTCTTCTTAAAAATGTACACTAATTTGCTATCGAAGTAGTTTTCTCCAAATCATTTTAAATAAATCTAACTGCCACAAAGGCAAACAAGAAAACCCAAGAAATCCATAACCAACACCAGATAAAAATCAAATGTCATCTTCTTAAACTTCACCTAATTCAATAAATAATTTATTCCACATGGGCAGGATTTTTTTAATTATTTTTTTTTCTTCATTGCAAAACATTAAAGTAAGGAATGAGGTGAAAGAATCTGGACCATCAGGTCTTGTTTCTTCACAGCTCTTAGGATCATGTGAGGATTTTTTCCCCATAAAGGAATTAATCAAAGGGATTGCCAGCTCTGTTCCAGTGAGAGTAAATGTGTTTGTTTGAAGCAATCAGTGAAGCCTGACTAGTTCATTAGGATGTGGCCATAGATAGAGTAGTAAGCCAGCGAGAGATCAGTATAAAATGCTGAAATCTCACAGAAGACACCAACAGGTAGAAATTATGTGAACCCTAATTTTCTTTCTCCTGAACTAAAGTACTGTACATGAGACAGTCCCATGAGAATATCTGCTCTAAATCCTTGCTATTTCTTCAAAACAAAACACAAGCAAAAGGAAACTAAAAATACCTAGACACCTCTAGAGTCATAGCTGAAGAAGTAAATGGCCACATTCCTGGAGTACTGAACCACAGCACTCTGACGTAGTTCATTACTAGAAAAAGATGGCTTAAGTCAAATCCTGACAAGCTGAAGCTGTTAAGCAATTTCATCCTGCTTCATACTGCAGCTCAGTTTTACCATAAAATCATAGGCACCAATTGCCAACACATCACACCCTATCATAACTCCGCACAGCATGAGAGAACTGCAATTTCCAGCAAGGGGCCATCATCTGCTACACTCCACCAAGCACACGCTACTGTAGCACGTCCGTGGCTGGATGCCAGACCACTTCAGCACTCCATGTCCAGCTCATAACTCAGCCTACTAGCATCAGGACACCATAATGGACATCATTGTGAGAAGAAGGATTTAGCACAGCTGTAGAATGATGCAGCTGACATACTCATCCTGATACATCACCTTATAAAACCAGTAATATCCACAAGAGGGGAAATAGAGTTGGCTGGCCAGATCAGGGTGCAGCCAACTAGACCCTATTGTTCTCCAAACCTCTGTATCACATTAGCATATCAGATTTCAAACTGGCTTTTGGAAGCTCAAAATGTAATGTGACATTTCATACGTAAAAGGGGCATAAAGTTCTTAGGCCAAAGTCTGTCCTGCCTTATACCCTTTTAATGCTATGAAATTGACTCTGTACCGTTAATGCCCAGCAGGTGTGCTAATTTTAGCAAAATGTTCTGTGTCATGTCCATGCCATATGGACAGTAATGTCAGGCTGCATGGGAGAAGATAAAATCCACAGGGCACTGTGAAGTCTATCTAGGCTCTCAATTCCACTGCATGATCTGATGATCAGCATAGGAGGCCCACCAGAAACAACAGCAACAACAAAAATTAAACATGTAATTTTAAATGTTGCTCTGTGTGAGGAAAACTGAATTATCAGGTGAGGAAAGCTGAAGACTGCATGAGCAAGTGTATTTGGCTAGTGTGTCTTAACCAAGCAATTAGCACCCATACAACTGGATGAGTTTAAAAAACCCTAATGTATCTAGTTTAATCACTCACAGATGAGTGGCTCCAGCCTCCCTTTGGCATGGGGCTGGGTTTTACAGTCCACTAAATCCATCACACTACTATCATACTAGTTGACCTTTGAAGGACAGTAGTAGTTTTTTAATTTTGTCATCACATTTTCTGAGAGGACGGTGGGGTTTTCCACCTTCCTGAGAGCAGATGTGGAAGTGCCATGAGGTAGGTTGGTTCAAGTTGTGGTTTACATATACTCCTGTTTCTGGACATCCGCAGATAGAAGTAGAGAAAGGTGAAAAATGTTGTGATTATTGCAATCCTGGAAGGAATAAGGAGAAACTGGTGAAGGCTGTGATGTTCTTAGCAGGAATTACAGATGAAGATCAGAATGGGGCTTGTCTTTCTTCTTTGGGGAGGATTATGCAGGTATATATTCACTGTATATTTGTATATTTTGACACACAAAGCACAGACCTGACTGGATAGAACGCACGGTAGAAAGAGCAAGGAGGAGGGCTGTTTGCAGACTCACCTTAGGCTCCTCAGTTAATCTCTGCTTGGAGCAGAGAATGATTGGTGAGAGTTTTCTACAAACTGGAAGAACTGGAAAAAAAAATAATGAGCTGTACTGCTTGAGTTATGTACTATTATTCCCAAAAGAGTTAGAGTAACTTGTAAATGCTGAAGTAAACCATATCCCTTGCCTCCTGTCTTTCATCTCACACATTAAAGACAATCTTTACCTTTCTCTGATGTTTGGTGTTTCATGATCTTCAGCTGTTCCAAGTTCAGGGTGTGATCAAAATTTACAATCTTATTTGGATGGGCAGCAGCATTTTCAAGTCTCACTTCATGAGGAGGTATATGTTATAAAGCTTAGAGAGCACTCAGGAGCCAGGTAGTCTATGCAAAAATAAAAGGCACTTTTCTTAACTCAAGAAGTGCTCAGTATAAAGCAAATTAGTTTGGATGCCTGTAGACATCCAGGCTGTGATTCAGTGAGGTATTTAAAAGGGATACTTAACTCAAAGCCTAGGCTTACAATCTGTTAGTGAACAGCTTGAGCCAGTCTTTCATAAAGAAAGAAATGCTCTTATAAAATCCTGTCCTGTAAGTAATGTATGTGTTGAAAGTATTTTGTTTTGAATTAGGTACAAACTAGGTGTCCAAGAATGCTAGTAATACCTGTTATAATATCATACTCTTCTGTGATCACAGCCTCTCCTAAATTTGCAGTGTGACTATCCTTTCTTTCACGATCTCTGACTTTGTATTGCAGGAAGTTTTGTAGTACACTGAATAGATAAAATGTCCAACTAAAAATTCTAGATTGTATCTTAAATCATGGTTTCTAAAACTACCAAAATCATCTTTATCCTTTCTGACTCTTCCTGATATTCTCTACATTTTAATATTTAGAAAACATAATATAACCTTCCAAAATGGAAGTATGAATTTGGAGAAGTTTAGACTTCATGGCTGATTTCAGGTAGAAACCTAAAGTTAGTCTAAATGGAATAATTATGGTTGTCCCTTTGTATTTTGTAAGCAGTTAAGCATTCGCTTAAGATGAATGATGTTCAGTGTTGAAATCAAAAGGAATTAAGAAATCAATAATCCAGGAAGTTATTGGAGGTGATACATACTTAACCAGACTCTGCAGTACCACATTTTTGGATTTGCAAGTTGTCATTTATATTTAAAAAAAAAAAAAAAAAAAGGTAATAAACTGTGTCTCTTTTGTTGTTGCTGCTGCTTACACTTTCAAACATTATCTTCTCAATGGTCAAGATAATTACTCTTCTTTATGCAGTCAGAGTTACTTACATTAAAGTAACTGCTATAACTGCTTTTCTGAGTGACAAGGAAGGAAGGATATAGTGTGATTATAAAGGATGTCTGAAAAGGATTACTTTGAAATACAAGCTTTGTATTTGGATGGAAGTTAGTCGTAACATTTCACCACACTGTCCCTGGGACATGGAAATTCAAACATGCATGGAAAATAAATTCTCTGTTCTGTCAGCTGGCAAAGAAGTCATGCTGATGGATGAGAAGGTGACAGTTGTCACTGAACAAATGACTGGAAAAATCTTGAGCAGTTCCTTTAGGTATTTGCTGTCAAGCTGAAGTGAAAGAGGTCTTGATAGCAAGAGCCATTGAACATCCAGATTGATCTCTTTCTTCACTCAGGGCAGAGGTACCTTTGTCCAAGGGAAATCTTTGTCAAGGGCAAGAAGGAGCAGAAAGAGAAAATAAAACTTGCAAGAAAAATTAAGTAGAACTTCTAATAACCCCACTCTATCTTCTGAGATGGTGTGATGTCTGAATGAGTCACAGTTAATGACAGTCCATATCATAATATGCAACATGTAGATATCAGAACACAGGAGATAAATATTATGTCAGATTATTAATATTAGGAAAATTTAAATAGGTACTACTCTTGCTTTTTTTCATGTACTTCATGTGGCTTTAATTTCCAGGAAATTCAGTTTGTATTACTGAATATGTAGTTTTGTAGAAGGCATATGACAGCAGTGTCTGAAAAACACCATTTAAGTTGTCAACAGTAGTAACAGAAGGGAAATCTTAGAACAGAAAAAAACCTGAAATGTTTTGCTTTCTTAACTTTTTTAGTGAAAATATCCACACAAAAGAACAACCTGTATCAATATGAGTAGTAATCATTATATCCACAGCTTGTTGTGATTTCAACTGGTGCACAACTGGGCTTGTTTGTAAAGATTGTATTTTGTATGTGCCACAGGGATTTCTCCCAGAAAAGTGCTATGTAATACAATAATAAACAAACAGAGAAAATGAGAAGGGGAAAGAGAGGGATGTTTACATTTAAAACTATTCAAGGTATCTACATCTACAACTGACTGAAAAGTTGCAGAAGAATTCTCAAACACTGAGTCACTGGACAATAAAAATGAAGATTCAATAAGTAATGATAGATGCAAAGTGGTATAAACAAAACTGTCTCCAAATATCTGACAACAATTATACAGTGATGTGCTCTTAAGTTAACTTTTGCCACTCAGAAAAGACTCATCATGAGTAAATTTCTAAAAATATAACTCAGTGATTGGAAGTCACCAAAAATAAACTGGCTTAATAGGTAGAATTTGAGAAGAAATGCATGACATCATGCGTGTCTGTAGTGCATCTTTATCTTGAATGCTGTAAGGAGCTGTATGTATATATGTATATATATATATATATCTCCCCATATTTTTTCACATGCAAATTAACATACAATTACACCTGAAATCATTAGTACATTTCAGAAATTATACCATTAGCTTAGCCTTATATTTTGACCTGGACACTGAAAAGTCTTATTTTGGACCTGCCATAAACAGGGCATTACACAGAAAAACTCCTGGGAAACTGAATAGGTATTATTGGAGACAAAGAGCAGTTTTTGAATAGACAAAGACAGAATAGAGTGGTCCTTCCTCTTGGAAAAGAGACACAATAGTTTTCTTTAAAATTATGAATGGCAAAAAGGCAAAGCAGAAAAATTTCTCTAAGTTTCTCACAATGGGGTTATTTAGGGAAGGTATGAATTAAAATAACATGCAACATCTCTAAACTGATCAATAGGAAGTGCTGGTTTCCTCCAGTATGTAATTTAAATTTTGTGATTAGGAGATGGTTCATATACATAAGTTGAAACAATAATTAAATTCATGGAGAATAAGTCTCAGGTTGAGTATTAATGTTTTAGAGGCAATTTGTGGCTCAAGCTATTGCTGCTTGTTGCTGGAAAAAGAAAGGATCCACCAGAAAGAAGAGCACTCTATTCACAAACTAGTCTTACTGTGTCTCTGTTGTTTTACTTAGGCTTCTATTCTTGGCAGCTATAAGAGACAGGCTAACGGGCTCAGTGAAGCTTTGATCTAGCTCATTATGACAATTCATATGGTCATGTTAGATCAGGTCTCCTTAGAGTGGTATGTTCCAAAGAACTTAGAAGATGTTTTTAATTTATGTTTAATTAATTGGTTTCCTACTCTAGATTTCCAAAGTAATAACCAATCCTATCACAGTAGAAGACCAGGTATGCATGCTATAGAATAAGGAGTTGTTTTATAATTGCATCATCACATCATGACTTGCTGCAGAGCTGTTAAAGATGAAAAAAATTAAATTCACTCCTACAGCAGCAAAAAATTGCTTGTTTTTCTGAAGTACCCATTGGCCACCATTCTGGATGACTTGTAAGTGTTCAGACTCAGCATAAATCTGCATTTTAATGCCATTGGTGTTGAGTATAAGATATTTATGATTTCATGTGGAAACTTCTGCTTCTTAATCCTGTCTCAATTCAGTGCTAATATCCTTTGCAGTTTAACAGAGCAAGGCATTTTCCTTCTTGCCTTTATAATTTTGAAACCCTACTTTTCAACTGTCTCTCCTTAGTGGCGGACATATGTCCTCTCAGTCAAGTGCTTACATTCTAATTATAATTAGTCAAATTCTGTTCAATCCATTGCTAATTTAGAATATTAGAGGTTTAGCCATCTCAGCCTATCAGCCTCTAATTACCAGGATGTTGGTGCTTTTTGCCTTCTGACAATTGGCAGCAGTGCTTTTTGTCAACCATGATGCTTGTTAGGAAGACCTTAATTGCATTTCCACTGCCTACGCAAACATTAAGCAAGTATAAGGGGCTGGTAATCTCCAATTTTATTGGTAACCTTCACATATTTGTGTGCTGGGCAGCCTGCCCATGCTGCAGCTGTTTAGTCTGTAAGTCATCCAGAAGTCTGGTAGCCAGGGATCCCTGGCTCTTCCTCTGCTCCCCGGGCAAACAGGCGTATTTTGTCTTGGAAATAGTTAAATGTTGTCACTTTGTTTCCAAACCAAACCATTATTGGACTGGCATACTTTGACAGAAAATGGAAGTTGTGAGATTTTGTTCCAATGTGCACAAATGCCATTCCCAAGTTAGTCAAATTTACTTCAGTTGCCACAGAGATGAACATAAACTGGGAATTCTTCTTGGAGAAAATAATATTATTTTTTTTCATTAAGATAATTTTAACTCTCCATCTTCACCTCAGCTTGCACATCTTCTGCACACATTCCAAAACTATGAATCCTTGACTATAATAATGTTCTGTGGAGCCCTGAGGGGAGGTTACCACTATATATTTACCTCTTTCCTTTCACACTCTTGGAAATTACCCAGTGTGAAAATACCAGCTGTCAAAGAGGAAAAAGAAGGTTTCTCAATCTGTAATTTGTTCTCCCGAAGTCACTTGAACATCTGCGTACTTTATCTTCATTCTGGATCTGGTTGGGGAAGTTCGAAGTGGTGAAGAAGTTTGGAAGGGCATTTTCAAGAGAAGATTGATTAGTGTTTTCTCTTCCATCATAGCTCCTAAATACAATTTTTTTTTCTCCCAAGGAAATCCAATTACTCCCCTCTCACCTATTAAAATGCTTGGGGATTACTCTCAAAGAACAAGTCTGACTTAAATTACATTTGTGTTTTTTAAAATTTCCTTTATCTATGTATCTATATGGATAGAATGTGTCTCACTGACTTCGGTATCTATAAGATGGATATTTACATCTAGCTAACACATTACTTGTGGTCAAGAGAAAGAGTACTCAGAAATTGATTTCTTTGACAGTCCCTCTGTCCTCTCTGTTAGTCACTGCTGTACCTCTGGGTGACATTCCTCTCCACCACCTACAAGGAGTTTAGATCATCCACAGGCGTTTAGTAAATCATCCACATGGTAAATTTATAAAATTACGTAGGAAGAAGCTCATCCTGTATGTCTAAATTATTTCATTCTCGGGTCTGGGAAGCAGAAAGAAGTAATTTAAGTGAACAGTGTAACTGATGCCACATGGGAACTTCTGCCTGCAATATACATGCATATGATTATCCACAAAGCATGCCTGAAATGGGAAAACTTCATTTATACTGCTAACATGCAAGTTTAAACTGTTACAAGAATGAATTTGTGCACTGGAGTATTTGTTTATTTTCTTAAGGTCCCACACCTTAATGCTTTTTAATCAGTTTCATGATTTGATGGTGCTGGAGGACCTCAAGATTTAAAAAAAAAAATTCCCAAGAAAATATTGACACTTGTGCTTCATTAAGATCTTGTGTGTATTATTTCATTACTACACTTCAGTGTAACCATGTGTAATATAGATTACAGAGGTTCTGTCATATATTTTCTTTACAGGCCTAGTATTAAATGTCTCAGCAATTTGCTTTCATTTCCTGTTGCTTTGAATGTTTTTTTCTCCCCATTTTTTTAAAAATTTCAGTTCCTCTTGAAGGAGATTCTAATAATGTTGGTAGGAATTTTGCTATTTCAGAAAATCCTTAGCTTTGTCTTAGATGACAGGTTTCATACTAGCTATATATGGTGCACTTCTCCTTGGGACTACTGAAGATGGCATAACTAGCATTTTCTAGCTGAAGATGTGTGTAGCTTAAAAGTTCACTGTGAGTTCAGTTTGGATACCCATGTTTGCAGAAGTGTGGATAATTATTTATGTGTAGATAAACAGAAAGTTGCTTAAAAACCTGAAAAGTCATTTAGCTTCTCAATACAGATTGAGAGCTGAATTCAGGAGCAGAGGATTCATTTCTTCTGATGAAGAAACTACTGACTATCAAAGGTCTCTTTAATGTGAAAAAATTGACAACCTAATAGGAACTCCTAACTGGAAGATAGTTAAAATTAGTAGGAAACTCAGCCAAAATTTGCAGCAATGTGATTAACTGTTTGCTGAAGAAACCTACAGGAAACAAGTAGAATCTCAGTGGCCAGATGTTTTTAGATCCAGCCTGGATTATTTTCAAGAAGATAATCTTTGCCCAAACTCAATTTGTACAAATCATTGGCTTCAGCCCATACAGATGTGTAACATTTGGAGTGATTAATGGTCCTTTTTCAGTGGTAAACTGCATAGAAAGGGTGTGGATGCACAGTCATATTATAATTGTGTTAATATTTATTTTATCTGCATTTGGTGGAATTTTCTGAAACTACACAGAGGACTAAATTTAGATTTTATAAGCTGATACCTGTACAATAAATGTTTTCCATTTCTAAACCCTTGATCAGCTTCCATTTTGCTAACTGTCTACAGAGCCAAAAGGGCCAAAATTGGTTGAACATCTGGGATCTGTGTGTTCTATAACTTTTCTACAGTTTTCGTGTGATTCTTACTGCAAATGAGAATGAAGCAACAATGATGTAGGTGTGTACAGTACACGCACATTTTGGTGAAACTATACCAATAATTAATGTCTATACTTGGTCCTGAGACCATTTCTAACCAGCTACTACTGTGTTTAGTTGTCACAAAACATCCAGAAAAACATTCAAAAGTAATCAGCTTCAGTTAAATGATAAAGTGAGAATTAAATTAATTGAAAACATGGATAACAGAAAATGAAAATTCTTAGTCCATTCATGTTATCAAGAGGAATATTTTGATCATAGTTTGCAACAGAAATTCAAAGGAGAAATTTGAGACTTCAGAGAAATGAAGACTCATAAATTGAATATCCAGAAAGGCTGACTGGAGTTTGTGTTTTTTGCTTTTGGAAAGTGAGGTTTTGGGGTGGTCTGAAGTCCACTTGACACCTTGCAAACACTCAGAGACACCTTGCAAATTCCTCGGAGGTTTTGTGATGCTCGCTGTGCTGAAGGAGGTGCAAAGCCACAACAGATCTAGCTTTAGGATCCAGGTTTTACAAGGGGCCATAAGTAAGGTGAGTTGATAGGACACCCATCTGTTGTTTATTTTAACCAATTAGTATTTTCCAGATCATTTTTCAATGAAATTTTTTCAAGCAATCTAGAAATTAACAATCTAATGATTCCGCAAAATGTATAGTCTGTGTGCTATAATTTGAAATATCAAAATGAGATTTTCATTTCAACCACAGCTGCTGAAAATACTAGTAATCATTGCAATATATAATTTACAACAGTTATATGGTTATATTAGGCAGGATAGAGGGCTAAATGTTCCATTTTCTCTTTGCCTGAAATTCTTTAAACTCATCACCAAGCAGCCTTTTTTCTTTATTTCAGTCTAGTATCATTTGATTCAAAAAGCAGATATTGTTGTAAAAATCTCATTAAATCAGAAATTGAGTGTTTACTTTCTGTCTGGCTTTCCAATTGTGTAATCCCAGTGGTTATTATCGAGGTGCAGTTAGAAAATAATCAAATAATTTAATTCTGAATAGGTTAATAATTTAAGAGTTTTTAAGGATCTTTTGTGTTCCTCTATGTTTGGCTCTGAAATTTGATATTAACAAATATTCAGGCTATTAAGTGAATTCTCATAATGGTACTGTAAGAAAGAAAATGGCACTATTGTAGCATTGCTGACACTGGTCTTGATTCTTTACTTCCACTCTGCCTGATGAAATAGTTTATTTTCTTTGTTGCTGATTCAGTTTTTACTACTTCTGCAGGTATCAAGAAGAAAAAAGCTTAATTTTAGTGCCCAAGAGTCTCAAGTATTAGACTATCAATTTCCATTTAGGACTTGACATCTGAAGTGGAATACTACAAAGAAACATTGATTTCACTTTCTGTATGACTGTACTGCAATACAACAAGCTGAACCTGCAAACATGAATACTCAGTGATGAAACTAGGAAAAAGAACTAGAAAAACAGGCTAGGGGAAAAAAATGGCTTTGGATCCCCTTAAGCAGAGGAGGGAACTCACATGACACTTGAGGTTGCTTTAATACAGAAATGATCACAAGTTTCTTGCAAAATGTAAAGAAATCTTAGGTGGGAGTTGGCCTTTTGTAAAGGTATCACCTTGGTGATAAAAACGTCATGGTCAGTGGAATAGTGACTTTGAAATTTGCCCTTAATTGCAACCTCCCTGGCCAAGGAAACATCAGGAAAATGTCTTTTGGAAAAGTGTGCTTAAAATAGGAATATATCATAGCAGTCATAGACAAATGTATTATTCCGTGAGTTAAGCAAAAAGTAGCAAAGGCAGTAATGCAGATCCTATTTCACTATTGAACTAGCTGGCAAAATGTTGTCTCTTCAGATTCTGCTTAATTATAATAGTCTGCTGTTTATCCTCCCTTTTAACTTCTGATAAACATTATTTCTAATCATGTGTTGTCTTTTGTTAACATCTTATATTGATTTTGCAGTCTAGTACCTCAGTAATGTGCTAGAAACTTTACAGTACAAATAAATAGCACAAGATACCTGTTACAGACCCAGAGGCTGAAGTTTACTGTCAGATCTCAAATGTGAAGCAGCAACACCTCAGCAAAGGAGGGAAAAGGTTGTTTGTTTTAAGTTGTTGTGCAAAGGTTCAATGTATTCTGTAACTGCACTGGGAAAGGTGAATAATGGTAATGAGTAAGTTTTGCAAGATGTTTAGGTACATCTGTTACTAAATCTGTTTACATCTGTTACTGTGTTTGACTAAATTTACTAAGAGTGTACAAGAATTTCTGTACCTGGCATGAGTGCACTCACAGCTTTTGGAAAGATATGATCTTGTGTATTTTAAACATACTTGGTACTAATGAAGTTCCACTCATTGCTTAGGTGAAAGGAACAGGGAACTAATTAACATGATCAGTGCATTCAAAATGAAAAAATGAGCTTTACACTTAATAAGAGATACTAAATAAAGCTATTATTTGAACTATTATTTTTTTACAACAATAACTGCGATCCTTTTTCACAGAAGGCTGTGGTAGTTTAACTAGGCTGTAGACCACAGGAGAATCAGAACTTGGTCTGTGCCCAAGCTAGTCTATCATATTCTACATTCTCTACTAAACTACATGCAAATTTTAGGTGAAAATATAACGCTTTGTTTAGAGAATGCCTCACATATTTTTCCAGCTTTGACCCATTCTGCGCTTCACTTTGAAAATTCCTTTGATGTTGCGTATGGGTAGAGCATAGAAGTAAATGAATTATAACCTTCATTTGTGGACTTCAGCATTTTATCTCTGTCATACCACTGTTATGAGGTAGATGTGGTTATTAATCTTCAAATAATTTATCAGATGTGTGTTTCACTCTAAAATATATTTAACTTCTGTACAATCACATTGTGGTTTCATTATTGCACCAATCGGAGATGTTATATTTCAGTTCTATTAACAGTTCCTAATAAATCTGACATCACAATTTCTCTCTTTTTTAAATATGTGATTTGTAGAAAATTAAGGGCCTGGTCCAACTCTTCTGAAAGATAATGGCAGCCTTTCAGTCAGGATGTCTCATTAGTTGTCTATTATGAGGAATAAATTTCACCGCTTCAGACATTATTTACACACATTTTTACTGATATACAGAATGCAGTTCATTAAAATGTTTCATGCAGTTAATATAAAAGAAATTAAATAAAGTAGCACTAGATATATAAGTAGCCAGTGGATAAAATTAAAGAGTATAAAAATAAAGTAAAAAACTTTCAAATAAATGTACAGCATACAGAAATTTCTTTTTTTAGTGAACACATCTGTTCATAGTTTTAATATTTAATTATGTTTATAAATGGTAGCTCAGTACCTAATGTCACTTCTATTTTAGAACTTTTTTCCTGCTATTGTAATTTCACAATATTTAATTTGATTCTCTATAAATATATATAGCTGCAGTGTCTTTTTTATTTTTTTACTTACTGTATTATATTTTTTAAGTATTTAGGGGACTGGAGGATAGAAGGACAAACAACAGGATGATATGGCTTTGGAAGTGTTAGCAACCAAATTTTATTCCCATCTACTTCAGAGGTCATGGGCTTTCCATTCACCCTAAAATGCTTTGGATTAGGCACTTATTTAGACAAAATCAAATTGTCAGGTACTCAAATTTTCCGGAGACTCCTAGCAACTACCTTATTTCAGGTGAGTTCTGAGTTCTATGTAAGTTTTTAACCTATCCCTAATGTTACTTTCCAAGTAGTAAAGCTACAAATAGAAAGCAGACTAATAGAAATAGCTTGGCAATAATTTTTCATTGTATTATTCCACCCTTTTACTAATTTTGCTCTGCTATTTCATTTAAATTAGTACTGCTGGAGGATCAATACAGCACTTCCATGTTTCTCAACCTTGTCAATCTACCTGCCATACTCCTGAAGAAAGGCATCTTTATTATACTTTCACAATGTGATTCAAAATGAGATAAAGGTATTTGATCTTGGCAGAGGGACAAATAATAGCAATTTTTCTTGGCTGGAATATAAATTATGGCATATTAAAAGTATGGAAGCTTGTGGATTTGGGTTGTGTTTTTTTTTAAAGAGGGCAAAGGCAAGAGAAGAGGAAAAGGAGCAGGAGCGGGAGCAAGAGCAGGAGCGGAGAGGAGACACAAAATGACAGTCACGTTTAGAGTTGTCCTAGTTTGAACCAGGATTAAGCTAATTTTCCTTTTATCTGATTTTTTTTCCCCCTCATTGAATTATCTTTTAAGCAGCACACTTGTTGAAAGTAGCAGTCATGGAAGTCAAGCCCTCTTTTATTTTCCTTCCACCCATTGCCAGTGTCCAGGGAGGACTCTGTCTATCTCCTTTGATCCCTAGGCCCGTGTGTATGTCACCCAGTGATGACTATGGAAAGCTAGAGGATCACACACACATTCAGATGTTGGACCACATCACAGATTAGTATAGGGGTATTTTTTCCTTTAAGATTTGCATGGGCCACCTCTTCTTTCAGCTGTAATTGAAATGCTTGTGTAGCAGCAGCTGCAGTAATTAGTGAGGTGGAGGAGTAATGCTGTAGAAAAGTATTTAATAAATTTCAAGTGTTTGCTGATAGCTCTGCTCTCCACAGAATGGCCTGTTTATTCTCAGGAAAAAGAGTCTGAATCATAGGGTTGTAAACATTCCTTTCAATTTTTTAACAGCCTTCAAGGCCCTTTGCTGCAATTCAGAGCATGAACATCAATAGAAAAGCATGGCTTGGAAGCTCCTCAGATAGATTAATGGGATAGGCATTTGATCAGTGAAGGCAACTCTGCTGACTTACAACAGTGATCTTTAATTCCCTATGTGCAACGATAGCAGACAGCAGGATATTCAGAACAGTATATTTCTTCATCAGCAAAAAGGGTGATGTGTCTACCCAATTTACTTATTTACATATAAATGAAGACATTTTGACCAACAGAAGATTGCAAATGGACTATTACTAAACATTTGACAGTTGGTTTTGATGTAAAAACTTGAAGTCAGTCATTTTAACCTATATTCACCATAGTACAACCAGCACAATTTTTCCCTCTCTGCATTCGCCTGTATTAACCTATCACCCAACTTTCTGTCAATTCTTGAATGTGTTCTGTGCTTTCAACCACACCTAAGTTGAATACTTCTTCACACTTGACTGCTTTTTTGCCTTCCACTCTGAGGTTTATTTACATTTTTCGCCTCCTGCACTCAGTAATACCTTTTCCCCAATGGAACCAGAGAGCTAACATTCATTATGTTTGTTGGCCATGCATCTGACATGATTAGCTCTAATTAGCAGATTTGTGTACTCATAAACATAGTTCACAGGTAGATCATATTTCACATGACCAGCAGTGCATACCAGTAGGTCTCATAAATGTTTTACCTTTATACTCAACGTCAGAATCTACTAACACTAAAGAACAAATAATTCTCTTCCACTTTATCCTTGTATTGTGTTTGACAAACCTCTCTCAACACTGATTATAGCATTATATACTGAAGTATAGGAGCAAACTCAGGCTAGAGTTTCTGTCTCCTTGCCCCCTTTTTCTGGATTTGCTACACTAACATTCAATAATTGCCATAAAAATCAGCTTCTGAAACTTTATCACATCCTTCACGTAATTTTAAGTAGCACGATGAACAGTGTTGTTTAATGGGTTTTGGATAATTAATCAGTATCTTCTTGGCAGAATAATAAGATTGAGAATAACCAGATTCATGTAGAACAATCAGTAATAGTTAATGCACAATGAATTGTATAGCACTTCAGTGCAAATGGGAGCTATTTTCTTCAAGCATAGACTCATCTGTTATGAGGTTTGGTTCTCTGGAAAAATCCAGGAGCTTTAGCTGTACCAGAAATTAAGAGGTCATGCCTTTAATGGATATACTACTTATTCAAAAACTATGTTTGTTGCCTTATATAACTCATTAAAATGTTGTTTTCCTAAATAGTATAGAACATGTGAAGTCTCAGACATTTTTCTATCTGATCACTGTGTAAGTACTTCCTCATAAAGACTTGCTTGTGTTACATCTGGTGTTATCTTACAGTACGAATTAGAAAGAAATAGTTAACGAAATAATAAATGATGCTTTAGCTCTGGACTTAAAAAGAAAATCCTCTTGAGATTTGTCTCTGCCCTATCTTTGCTTCAGGTTTGAAGCCACACTGTAATTGCTTTCTTTTCTGTAGATCACTTGGTCACTGTAGTACAGGCATAGGTCACTGCAATCAGTTTGTGCAGCTGCTGAAC
>NW_009954407.1:3451771-3518462 GCF_000747805.2 Chaetura pelagica
TGTGCAGCTGCGGACCCGTGGAACCCCTCATTCATGGCTGTGACTTGCAGCCCTCCAACCACTCTTTACACACAAGCTGAATCTTCAAATGCCCTTTTAGGTTCCCAGCTCAATCAAAGCATTTGGGAATAGGCAGCTGCTGAATGCAGCAATGCGTGAGTAGAGGCGAGGCGTTTTTCCCACAGTTATCTGAGTCATATTAGGATAGGCTTCTTAAAAATATAGTTATAGACAGATGTTCAGTAATTTACCTTTTAATTTCATTGACATGTCTACTCTGGAGAGAGCAATATATATTGACATTTTGCATCTAGTTACTTCCTTATAGATGGCAAGGCCAGTTGGCAGTTATTCCCCTAAGAAATGTTAAGCAAATACTGCAAGACTTATTCACAAACACTTACTTGAACTGGAAAAAAAAAAAAAAAAAATCCCAAACAAAAAATACCTGACTGTGTCTGTGGCCCCAGTGGATTCACTTTCTGCAAATATTCTAGCAAACAATTTTAAAAAGAGGCATGTTCACTAAAGGGCCCAGCTGAGCAGCTCATAAATATTTAAGCATATGCTTAACTTTGAACTTCAAATTGTACTGAGTCTCAAAGGGATTCAAGCATGTGCTTAAAATTCTGATTGTAATGACTTACGTCAAGAAATTTACCATACTGTGTCCTGAGGTAAGACCATATGCCCTGACAGCTATCTAAGATCAGCTCATGCATGGTAACTTGCGAAATCGGACCACTTGTGGTCTTGTTAAAATCTTTGCATTAGTGTAAATTTGTCTCTCAGAACTTTTTAAGGTAACTTGCTTAAAAATTTCTATCAAGCACTTAACTTGCTTTACCTTAATCGACTTCTAAAGTGTACACTGATTCCTCACAAATGAGGGATAAGAACATATTAGAGTTCTATGAGTAGAAGAGCAACTGAAACATAGCTATGTCAAACTATATTCCAAAGCAGAAAAAGCTTTGGATCTAGATTTTTTCTACATCTAGCTCTGTTAGTAGACAGTGGAGCCTAGGTGGCATAGTCATCTAGGGTTTCCCATTTCTTTCCTATGTCTAGAAACAGAAAATATGAAGAAACCATGTTCTTCATTTACTTTGAATAGGGTAAATCTGGACCTTAACCTCATAACACGGATTAAGGAAGATATTTGGTTAGGGACTATTCTGTGACACCTTTTATTCTTATTATCATTAAAATATATTTCTTGACCTTTAGCAGCCACTTAAAATCCCAACAAAAGTTTGTGACACTTGAAAATGGAATTCATCTCTGCAGGCATAGATAAATGTTTTGTTTCCTGCAAAATATTATATACTTCATAATAGACAAATTATTTATTTTTTTGTATAATGACCATGAAACTTAATTGTTCATTGGCCAGAAGTTACCTAAAACATTATCCAATTTGTCTGTCTGTGATGATTATTTGATGAACCCTGCTATTCCCATTTTTGATTGTTTATGTTGTCTACCCTAGCATACTGTTCTGTCTTGACTTTGATAGTTTGCTGCAATATGAGGATATCACCATTGGTTTACAACTCCTTAAAATCGCTAGACAGCTTAATTAATCTTCAGCTGCTATAATAAACACTTGATAATGATCTTTCCTTAATTGCTCAATTTATAGTTCCACTCCCTCTCTTTTGGCTTTCCTTCTTGTGATAATCTGTTTTCCCTCAATGGACTTTACAGAAAGCAGAGAAGTCTTCCCAGACTAGAGCTTTGATGAATTACTTCTTTTCTATGCACCTATTTGGGGGGTATGAATTGGGATGAGTTTTTTCTTTACATATGTGAAATGTCAAAAAAATGTCACTCCAAATGGATCACTCAGGTCAGTTAGAATACCCAAGTATTCCAGTAATAATGATAATTACCCTGATTATTATAATTTTTTTTAGTTTTTGACATATAAAAACAAACATCATTGTTGTTACTACCACAAAAAAAAAAAGTCAATTAAAGTTTCTTGTTTTCAAAAATTAATATAAATGTTTCTGTGTCCTGCAAAAAAAAAAAAGGAAAAAACGTTCATGTGAAACCTGAAGTTCTCCCTGCTTAAAAATAAAAATTGCCATAGCAAATTCAGACAAAACCTGAAAATCTAGTAGTTCATTAAAGTGGTTTCTTTAGGTGCATGTACTAATGGCAAGCCCTTTAGCAGTTTCATTTAGTGGTGTTTGAACTTCTTTCTCCCATAGTCATTTGAAAATAGGAAATGTTAGATCATGTTGACAAGTTGTCAATTAAAGTTAAATGTTGCTAGCAAATGCCATTGAGTGCCCTAATTAAAACTACCACAGCTCTGCTAAAAGTTAACAACATATGTCATTAGAATTGTATGTTAATATCCCTTAGTACAGAAACAAATAAAAGAAAGTGTAAAACTGTTCTTTAAAGACTCATTCTCATGACTCTCCTATGCATGGAATTCCTGAGAAAGAAAATAAAATATTTGGAAACTATAATAAGTAATTTGGAATAGATAAGCATATTTTATTATTAATTTTATTCCTTTCCTCTAAAATGGTACTGACAACATGGTTTACAAGTGCTTGGTTTGTGCCCTGTGTTGCACATACAGCCAAGCGAAAGTGGAAAGTTATTCACTGTCTTAGAGTGACTTGGCAAACAGTTCTGTGTGGTGTTCCACAGACTTCAGTGATTCTGCCTAACTTAGTCCCAAATCAGTGTCACCATATTTTTATTGAAACAATCTGTGAGCTTTTAAGGCAGAGAGACTGCCTTAGTGAGCAGATAGTAATTAGTAAGCGGATAGCAATTTTCTATTCCCTACATCAACCCAAATCCAATGATAGTCTTTTTTCTGCTGAAGGGGAGGAAAATTAATGTTTAAATAGCTGCAAGTCTTTTCTGTAACAGGACATATTCAACCCAAATCTTAATTGTATAGGGACTGGTATGTTTTCTATCTGAAGACTTTTTTTTTCCTCACAAAAACAGGTTTCCAAATAATATGGAAAATCTGAGTTCATCAAGCACAGTTGCTCATGGCCTTTCAAAGTAGCCTGGTGATTTTTAGACACATTTTTAGGATGTCCTACCAGTTACTTCATTCTAGAGCTGATTTATGACATGACTGAAATATTCATTCTCTTTCTGTAATACCCAATTAAAAAAAAGGGTAGGGGATCTGCCAAGGGGGAAATGCATTGGAAAAGACTGTAAATTAAATTACATTATCTACATATAGTGAAATATTTGTGAGGTCGATTGTGTGTGGGAAGTATGTTCCTCAGTTGGCTGGTGAATTAAGGTATAATTAACTTTGAAGTACTTGATTAGGCATTTTTAGTATTTAAATGCTTACTCATAATGTTATCATGGTATTCTTGAAGTACAACATCCCCCATACACTAGCAAGACATGCAAGACAAAACAACACCGAATAGGGAAAGTCTGTACTGATTAGTATACTGAGGGAGGTGACAAGAGCTTTCCATATTTGTGGTGCAAATAGCACCCAAAAATCCCTGTTCCTGGGAGGTGTAGCTTCCAGATTCCACTGAATTAATAAGTCTTCCCAAGCAGGAGTTCTTGCCTTATATTGAGGTGTGCTTACCCCAGGCTCTGAGTTCACATCTCTATCAGTGACATTAACTTCCAGTTGGAAAGAAAAACATTATCCATGTTTCTCTGGAAAGATTTTTCACCTCTGCACAGACACTTGCAAAACTCACATATTACACCCAGATGATGTAATTCGACTCTTACTTGGAACAACATCTTGACATATCCTGAAGTTCAGCTTTGATCTATGGAACAAGCTTTAGGCAGCTTTACAAGGAAATTTTTCTGAGGCGGTGTCTAATGGGGAAGTTCTTTTTTGGGTAGAAGACAGAGGGGGAAAAGTACTGGAGAATCTGTACACATTTCTTGCATGTACTTGCAGAATAAGTATCTAACTTTTAAATCAGTTTACTCCCAGCTTGGTTTCATGTTGTTTTTATTTTGATAATTATTTGTTGGCTTCAATCGATGATATGTATTGCCTTCTATTTGTGCAATTGGTATAATTACATAATTAGTGTAAATAGATGCAATCATCATTAGAATGTTTTGGATTCCATGGAACTTTATGGAAATCATGTAACATGCACTCAGTGAAAGTTAAAATACTGTAATGTCATAGTGTCAACCTTTTTTCTTAAAATTACATTGTGATTTTTCTACAGTATAGCTCAAAACTGTGCCTGTATTTCAGGTTGCAGTATGAGAGCAAGCTAAGTGTACTTCTTGTCAAATATTATCCAGTAACTTCTAGAAGCATGAAATGTGAAGATTTCTCCTACTTGCCTCTAAAGCACAGGCATAAATGCCAGCACAAAAATTCTTACACAGAAATATGCAGAGACATATTAAAATTCAAATTCAGCAAACACCTCTTTAGTTTTTTACAAGTGACAGTGTAGTATTGTGTTAACATCTGCTTCTTATTAGACAGAAGATTGGATGGATGGATGGATGGATGGATGGATGGATGGATGGATGGAGATAGATAGATAGATAGATAGATAGATAGATAGATAGATAGATAGATGTGTAAAAAAAGCATAGGTCATTGGAATGTAGGAATAAAAGTCAGAATTTACTTAATGGAGACCCTGCAATGATGAAGAGGAGCTCAATTCAAAATAGTCCCATTATACTTACTCAACAAATTTTTAATAGTACTTATTGCATAAAAAATATAAATTTCTGTGCTATAACAGGAAGGCTGGAAAAAATAAGGGTATCACAACATCCTGAATTCCTAGGAATTCTGCCTGGTAGCAAAGACTTTGATGGGCTGCTCTGCTGGGGACATCAGCTAAACCCCAGAGACAAGCTCATCTGCAGACATCTCTAAGAAGAGTGTCGTTTTACATTACGATTTCAAGAACCAGTCTGAGGAACTTCGAGTAAAAAAATCCTCAATTCTGTAGAAAGGTCAAGACTTCTTTGTGCCATCTCACTAGTCAGCTTTGCTGTGAAGTTGTATGATAAATACTGATAGCATCACTTAAGTTCATTATTAGTGGACCATATATTATATGAGGAAATGATACAGCTGTAAAAAGCTGTGGATAACATGAGGAGTTTTCCTATGTTTTCTGTTTCTCGTAATTCTGATATTTGACTGTCTGTGAAGAGCAATCAGATTTTCCAACAAATTATGCATCCAGGCATGTAAAAGGTAGCTGAAATGTGAAATTATTTCCCAAATTGTGACTGCTGAATATTAATATCTTACTTACAAGATGTAGCCCTGTATCGATTAGATAGTGATTTCTAGAACTCCATTTATAGCAAATGTCACTTCCTCATAATCAGTACCCAGTGACATATTCTGCTTCACACTAATACGTGTGAGAAATTCCATTCACAGAAGGAAAGTGCTACGTAGCATGCATAAGCATTATTATGTTCGATTTACCTAATAATTTTAATCTACAAGGATATGGGAAAGGATGAAAACATTTTCTTTATTGCCATTTTGGAATTGCTATTTCTAAACCTTGGAACTCTGAAACGGACAAAAGTTCTAGAAACCAGTGGGAGTCTGTCTCATTAACTATTTTAGATATTAAATAGCTGAGTAAAAATGTAAATCCTTTCCAATTACATTTTCATTTCCATACAAATATTTCTGAGATTGTCTTTCTTCTGATAGAATATGGTTTTTGTATAAGACATGTATCAGGGTCTTATTTCAAGAACAGCATAATTAAGGGTATCAGATTGCAAGATATTTTTGATATTGTGGGGAGAAAAAGAAAGTACCTCCTGTGGATCGTAGTTTCATTTCTGAATATGGTGCAATCTTTACCTTTTCATAGTTTTGTCAGTACTACACTTGAATATTTTGAGATGTGCAACTCTTTCAATTCAGCAATCCTAGACAGAAATTCATTTTACTGTGGAGGAATTATTCTCATATTTTTATGATGTGGAGTTCCTCAAACCTGCAATACACATGCACCCCACCCTGGAGATAAAATATGCCAGTGTTTTTTGCCCTTTAATGTGTGCTCTACATTTCAGGAATGTTTGGGTTACTTTAAAAATTTCATTGGGATGCTGTGTAATGCTAGCTAGGATTGTCACTTTTGCAGTGAGGCTCAGCCATGCTCCCTGCTGTTCTCTCAGTTCTGCTGATAGACTGGGAATATTAGCAAATGTTATGAAGAGAATAATGCTGGCATACTTGCCTTCATTTATGGTTTGAATAGTCCAATTTTTTATATTTAGCTCTACTTTATTAGGTTATTTCAATGCATTTGCGATTAAGTAACTAATAAAGGGAATACACTGTAGGCATCTGTAATCATGCTGAGCATGTGAACAGGCAGGGTTGCATTTTACACCTCAGATAATATTTTAAACTAACTCTAAAGAGACATGCTTTATGGTCACCCTCTGTTCTCACATAACAGGTGTATTAATTCCCACTCAATTCTAAGTTGAGCTACAGAGAAAAGTAAAGGGTAATTTTCAATGACAGAGGTCAGTACATTAAATATTTAGATCTCTCTTCCTATAGCTCAAAAGGACATATCTTGATCACTGTTATAGTTCTTGGAATCCTTTATTTCAGTGTTTATTTGCTGCAGACAGCAGACAGCAGTCAGCCTGATCCCTCAGCCCTCTGCCAGGCTGCAGTTTCCCTCTTTGCCCTTTAAGGACCAGGAATGACACAGACACACCTTCATCCTTCCATGCTCTGTCAGAGTCTTTCTTATCACTGTCTGACCATACTTGTGTGTTTTAACTTTCAAGTGATTTATAGCCATTACAAGTTTATTCAGATTTGGCTTAAACTAAGTTTTCTCTTACTACTGTAATTTGTGCCACCCTCCCAGCGTTTTCTTTACCACGTATATTGGAGGCCTGTTCCTTCTCTAAGGGTCAATATGAGTGCACATTGAGTAATTGTGTCTGTCTATCCTCAATTAATTGTCACTGCATTCTTTTCCCAGGAAGCAGTCATTGTCCAAAATCAACTTGCAGGTGCAGGCCTGGTTTTCTTTTTCCTCTGCTCAACAGTGCAAGGCTCTACAAACAAGATTTTAAAAGGCATTTTGACATCTATCTCCCACTGATTTTGATGAAAGTAAAATGTTTAAATACCTAGGAAAATCTTGTTATAAATGACTTAGCAAAATTCCAAAGTGACTTAGGAAGACTTAGGAGCCTGAGAATTCAGATATACAATTAAGTTACTACTGCTTAACATGTTACCATTCATGAGCTTATCTTGAACTTCAGTCATTTCAGGCTAGGCTAAACAAAATTATCCTATATTTGCCCCTGGCTAAATCTGGGTGCACAAACATTTAAAACAGCTCAGCTAACTCAATATATCTTGTTAAATCATAGTAATATGGCAATGTTCCTATTTTTCCAGATTTTTCTATTTGAAAATCAATGAGATTTGGAACTTTGATAAAATAATGAGTTTCCATGGCATTACATTTTGTGCTGTGTCAGCTTTTTATCATTGACTATCCCTTTTTTTCTCCAACCCTTGGGCACAAAGTGGCAGATTATCCTCTTCAGTATGTTATGGCATATGTTCATATGAAGCAAATGTTTTCACACTGAGACTTGAAGAATCTTTAGCTCATGCCAAATTGTATGATGTGTCATAACATTAAAGATCAAGATTAGTTTTTACAAGTATATTTTGGATCTAAGGACAAGGGAAGTGATTCTGCCCCTCTGCTCTGGTGAAACCACATCTAGAGTACTGAGTACAGTTCTGGTGCCCTCAGCACAGGAAAGACATGGAGCTGTTGGAGAGGGTCCAGAGAAGGACCACGAAGGTGATGAAAGGGCTGGAGCACGTCTGCTATGAACACAGGTTAAGAGAGTTGGGGCTGTTCAGCCTGGAGAAGAGAAGGCTCCAGGGAGACCTTATAGCACCTTCCAGTACCTGAAGGAGACACAAGAAAGCTGGGGTGGGGCTTTTCACCACAGACAGTGGTGATAGGACAAGGGCTAATGGTTTTAAGCTGAAAGAGGGTAGATTTAGGTTAGACATCAAGAAGAAATTCTTCACCATGAGGGTAGGAATAGGCTGCCCAGGGATGTTGTGCAAGCCTCCTCCCTGAAGGTGTTAAGGCCAGATGTTAAGGTGTGAAGGCCAGGTTAGATGAGGCTTTGTGCGGCCTGATCTAGTGTGGGGTGTCCCCGCTCATAGCAGGGAGGTTGGAACCTGATGATCTTTAAGGTTTCCTCCCATCTTTACCATTCTATGATGATTCTATGATCTAAAGTTATTTCTGATCTGAATAACTAGAACTTATGTAGTTATAAGCCTGGTTTACATTAGCTGCAAGCAATAATAATGAAATTGTGGCAACATAATATTCACTGTGAGCTAACTGCATCAGTATTTACCCAGCTTGTCAAACAGGTTAATTTCAATTTCCAGTAGGTACAGTAAAACTATTTCCCAAGCTAACAAGTTAAAAGTTTCTCTAAGAACACAAAAATGGCCACACCAAAGATCCATGTAGTCTGGCATCTTACTTCCACCAGCAACTTGGAGCAGTGTCTCTGAAAGTATCAGATTAGGGTCAACATGTTGTCGTATCTCCCCTGTGATACCATCCAAAATTGCAACAATCTGAGTCTCAGTTTTCTAGTTCCAGAAGTTAAATATTTGGTTTTTATATCCTTTGTAAAATACTTGTTACTGGAATTCACCTGGTCAGTTTTTAATTCAGTGTCAGCTTCTGTATGCACATTGTCATGCAGCAATGGATTTATCAGCATTTTTTTGGGGAAAAAATAAAATTAAAAAAATTTGATTTTGTTTATTTTTGACCTGTCTAGAAGTTATATTTGATATTCTCCAGCTCTTTACCTGTAGCAGTCTGGACATAACCTTCTTTCCTCAAGGTCACAAAGAAAGGCTGTGATAGAGAAAAGGTCTGAATCTGTTTTCCTTATTTCTGCCTTGTGACATAGCCAGAGAACCAGCCTTCTCTTGCATATATCAATTTAAACTATTTGGAATTCAGATGAGCTTGCCTTACTGCATTCCTGATCTGAATCAAGCTGGCTGGCAGTGAATTCTTTGCTACTGCAGTATAGATAAGATATACTATTATGAAGGAAACATTGCAATGAAGGCACTTAAATGTTCCAAAACACCTCCCATATATCAGAAGCCCAGGTGTTCCTGTTCAGCTAGTATATATGTTTTATATGTATTTTTTATTTTGTTTTATCTCACAGTAAACAGTATAAGTATGTAGGCTTTATTTCTAGACTATTAAGTGTATGCTATTTCTCTAAAGAATAACCTTGTCCTATTGATTACCAGTAACATCTTTTAGCTATGCTACAAAAATCTCTTGTGAATTATTGTCATGTGTTTCACTGTCATAGGGAAATGCCAGTATTACATTCCTGTGCTGTGTGCCAACAGTCATCTAAATCTAACTTAGTTCCCTTAAGTGAAGGGAACAGCTCTTCTTTTGATTATTTTTATTATTTTTTTTACAACTTGTGATGGTTTTCAAACATTTGCAGGTATTGAGTAGTCATTCTCTCCAGTCAAGCATTTTCCCCCTTAGATACAGAATCAGAGATTCACCAAACAGTTTGGGTTAGAAGGGATGAAAGAACACCTAGTTGCAACCGCCTTACCATGGGCAGGGACACCTCCCACTTGAACAGGTTACTCAAAGCCCCATTCAACACCATTCCTGGGATAAGGCATCCACAACCACCCTGGACAACCTCTTCCAGTGTCTCACCACCCTCAGACTAAATAATTCCTTCCTAATGTCTCACCTAAATCTCCCCTCTTCCCATTTTAATCCATTGCCCTTTGTTCTCTCACTACAAGCCCTTCTAAAAAGTCACTCTCCAGATTTCCTGTAGACCCCTTCAGGTACTGGAAGGCCACTAATAAGTCTTTCTGGAGCCTTCCTTTCTCCAGGCTGAACAATACCAACTCTCTTAGCTTGTGCTGAGAGCAGAGCCTGTTCTGTGTGAGCAGAGGTGCTCTAGGCCTCTTATCATCTTTGTGGCCCTCCTCTGGATTTGCTCCAACAGAACCATGTCCTTCCTGTGTTTGGGGCTCCAAAACTGGACACAGTACTCCAGGTGGGTGGGGGCTCACGACAGTGGAGTAGAGGAGGACAATCATCTCCCTTGACCTACTGGCCATGCTTCTTTTAATGAAGCTCAGGATAAGGTTGACTTTCTAGGATGCAAGCACACATTGCTGACTTACAGTGAGCTTCTCATCAACCAACACCCTTAAGTCCTTTTCCTCAGTCTGTACTCCAGCCAGCCTGTGTTTGTGGTTAGGATTGCCTGGATCCAGGTTCAGGACCTTGTACTTGGCCTTGTTGAACTTCAGGAGGTTCACAGGGGCCCACTTCTCAAGCCTGTCAAGGTCCCTCTGAATGGCCTCTCTTCTGCCCAGTGTGTTGACCACAGCACACAGCTTGATGTCATCAGTAAACTTGCTGAAGGTGCACTCAATGCCATGCCACCAACAAAGATGTTAAACAGTACTGGTCCTAGTACCAACCCTTGAAGAACTCCATTAGTCACTGGTGTCCATTTGGGCATCAAGCTGTCGACCACTACTCTCTGAGTGTGACCATGTCTTTCCAATTTAGAGAGCAGTCAGTGTAAATGCTTTGCACAAGCCCAGGTAGATGATACCAGTTGGTCTTCCCTTATCCATCAACACTGTAGCCCCATCATAGAAGGCCACCAAATCTCTCAGGCACCTCCTTAGTATTCATGTGCCTTAGCATAGTTCTGCTCCATGATATTGCCAAGCACAGATATGAGGCTGACTGGCTTGTAGTTCCCCAGGTCTTCCTTTTTCCCCTTTATAAATATGGGGGTTATGTTTCCCCCTTTCCAGTCAGTGGGAACTTCACCAGACTGCCACAACTTCTCAAATATGATGGAAAACGGCTTTGCAACTTCATGCACCAGTTCCCTCAGGACCCACAGATGCATTTCAACAGGTCCCATGGACTTGTGCACCTTCAGGTTCCCTAGATGACCTCAAACCTGATCTTCTCCTGCATGGAGTGGTACTTAATATAATTTACAAGTTCACTCCTTTTCTGGTTCCTGGTGTATTCTGCTCTGACTGTTACCTGCAACTTTAGCATCATTTCAAGGAGCCTACAGCTCCATCCCCAGGACAACATTTGGCCATTAAACTTTTTTCAAGTAACAACTGTGTTTTCCAAGATGAATATTCCAACTTACTTAGGTATTTTTATGTCTCTGTAAATTTATTATTTATTACTAGGCTGAGGTGACCTGTAACTTTAGTAATACATACAGTATGTTAGGAGGAAAACTATTAATCTGTATGTGGCATCTTTTCATAAATCAGACCCTAATTGCCTCTTACCCCAGTGTCTTTTTCTTATCACTGCATTTTCCTCACCTGAAATAATTCTCATTGATGGACAATTTCTCTTGCAAAGCAGTTTTACATAAAGCTATTTCCTAGCAATTGGTTTATAACTATGTTGTTGCAGAAATAATTTCTCCGTAAGTTTTATTGTTTTGTTGTGTTCTATTTCTCTTGACTTTTAATGAAGAAGAACAACAGCAGTCAATGAAAGATTTTCATTCATTTTGCTTCTCGTATTTTTTTACATCTAAGGAAGAAAATAACTTTTAAAGGAGAAAATATAACAAGCAAAACCCGCATTCCTTATATATGCACGTAAAGGCAAAACACCACATAGAGGCTCTATGTTCTGCTCAAAAGAAGACAATAGAAATTCTTAAAAGAAAAGGCATACAAGGATTCATTCTAAGTGCATAATGTTTTGTCTATTATTAATACTTCTGATAGCTTCTTGGACCCAGAAGCAGCAGCTGTAAATTTAAGCTAATTTCAGCGTATTTTCTTCCTTCATGTAGTCAGAAATGATGCACAGATACTTTTGTTAACCAGGTACATGTGTTTTGCACAAGGATTATTTTTAAAAGTTCAAGTCTCATTCCAAAGTGTTTTAGCAAAATTTTGAGTAATTCCTGGCAATATTCCAAAACAGCATTTGTGATTTATTTCTGTATAAGAGAAACATTAGAACTACTAGATATTATCAAGAAATATTAAACTCTTCATTAAAAATGCTTCTGATACATTCCTTGTTAAAGAGATAGGCTTGCATACTGTGACAGCTTTTTAAACTGAATCTACTTTTTCCTTCCATTCATCCATCTTTGAGTTTTGACATATGCTGTCTTTGTATGGAGGCTTCAACAGCTGAGATGACCTTGCCAAAGATCAAGAGGTGTGTCTGGAAGAATTATAATTTCTTGGAAGACGATTTATGTGATTACTGTGTAAAAGAGTACTTGTTCTGTAGTGATTGATGACAGCACTGGCAGTATTGACTGATCATTAGAAATATTTATAGGGCAGCTCCTTTAGGGTAGTGGTAGATGAGAAGGGGAGATTAAATGCATATCAAGAAGACAACAATTTCTCTGTGTATGGAAACAGAGCTTGTAGTTCTTTTGCAATATCTTTAATTATTTTCTCTGTGTTTTTCTTCTTTCACAAACACAAATGTACCATGATTGTGTCCAAAATGACTTGTAGACCCTACAAAATTAATAGTGCAGAAGATGTCTTCCGCATATTTTATAAGCAGCTAAGCATCATTTTTGCTATTAATATTATAAATCACTGTTTATAAAAAATGTTCATAAAGACATGTTAAGAAAGAGAAAGATAAAGTCATTCACCTCTTTCTCAAGGTTTGTAACACAAATGGACTTTAAAAAATTATGCATGCTCTGTTATTTTTGATGCATATTTTTAGACACTGGAGTTTTATACTGTATTATTTACCAGGTGGTGTTGATACATTGATGAGTAACTTAAGTGATATGTTAGTATTTTAGCTGTTTATAGTAATAAAAAATAGATGGACATTAAGGTGACAATTTAAATACCAGCAGACCTAGCATTATTCTCTATTTCAAGACATCACTTTACTCCGTTAAAGGGAGTGGTTCAGTAGACTTGCTCTTAATTTACTTAGGAGCAAGTGAAAGCAAATTTTTTTTAAGCTGCTGTTGTATATAATAAATTAAGACACACATGCACACTCAAACCCTCCCTTAGTATATATTTATGTGTAGTGAGAGTTCTTACATAGTGTGCGTAGAACTATCACAGCATGGGAGACCGTATTTAATATACTTCATTTATAAGAAATCTATTAAATAGAAGTAGGTTTAATTGATTTAAGATTGCTCTTCTTTCATCCTATTGCAACATTAGGAAGACTTTTGCATACACTGAAGTCAACACTTTTAATTTTTTGAGCAAGGGAACATATTGCTCAGATAGGTTGTGGAGTCTCCATACTTGGAGATATTCAAAGATGTCTGGACATTGACCTGGGTAGCTGGCAGTAGGTGGGTCTGTGTGAGCAGGAAGTTTGGACCAGATTACCAGGTCCTGTCCAACCTCAGTTATTCTGTGTTTCTGTGCTTCTGTGAAACTAGGATCTGAAACTTCTCCATAAAAAGCGCACTATTGCAGTTCTGATAATAGGTTTCATGTAGCACGAAATACAAAATAGTAAGTGCTCATTAAGATGTACTGATTACATTGTTTTGAAGAACTGAAGTGAAGAACGAGCTGTGTTTCTCAGGTTTTATCTTAGTGTATTTACATTCACCAATAAGAGAATAGCTAGCTATTTTAGGTTATCAGGGGAAAAGTATTAAAGCTACTTATAGTATGTATCCAAATTTATCACTGCTTTCCTTCATGTTACATTTTATGGTTCTTAATTATTAGTTGCTTTTAATTATACTTCATGGCCTTTGTCCTGGAGACTATCCAAAGTGTAGATCATCATGGTATGCAATTTAATGAAACAGTTTCTAGGCATCACGCCATCCTCAAGACCATGTGAAACAATTGTTATTAAAATTAGGAAAATATTAGTATGCCTATTTAGATTATGAATAATGTAAGGGAAATGGTTAACTTGATTCCATTGAGGGCTATTAGCCTGATGAAACTGTGGTTTGGGTTTTGACTGTAATTCCTAACCACTTCAAAAATAAGAGCATAACAGTAGTGTGTCATTTCTGTTGCTCTATTTGCTGACAGAACGCACAATGGTTTCTTATACTTCTGAATCTAAGTTCATGTGTAGGTGTAGAAAGACATGCCTCAGTGCTTTGGAAACAGCTATTAGGCAGGATTTGTCCTCAGAACAACATTACTTCTCAACTGAGTGATTCAGACAGCTGAGGTGAAATAAAATTGAAACAAGTTCTCACACAGGCCATTGACATCAGTGAAGGACTTTTGGAAAAGCTAGGTAAATCCTTGAGCTGCTGGTTAATTTATGCCTTTTGGGAGCCATTTGTGATTTTACAACAATGTTTTCATAAGTAATTTTGAATCTTACTTCTTAAAGAAGCAGTCATGCAAAGAACCAGAAAAACTGACTCAGAGTCTGATCCCACAAAGACTTGGTGAATGACTAATTTTAGTTTCCTGAATTGTCCCATTGCTGGCTTCATGCAACTTTCTGCTGTAATGGAAAATGCTCTAATACTTTTAATGTCATTAAAATGCAATTGAAGACCAAATAATAAAAAATCAATTAGCCAAGATTTACAAAATATCTTACGTATTTATGAGCTACCTGAGATCAGTGATATATTCCACTCCAGCAAAATTCGTCAGCTTAGGACCTTTGCAATGAACTAGAAGAAATAATTATGTGGAGTTCACAAAGAAAGCTGATTCTGGAAAAAAGAGTTCTGCTCCAGAAGACTCTTTAGGACTAGTGAAGTGGGCAGGTACCAATTAAGCCAATATATTGTCAAATGTATAATGTATACTATTTGGAAATCACATCAACAAAAATGTAAATGCTATCAATGAAATTATAGATATAAGTACATGTATAATTAAAAGTTCCCTTGGACAACGATATATCATGAGGTTCAAAGCAGAAGCTTTATTGTAAGAAATGCTAAAACTTTTTGCTTGTGTTAAAGTGCATTCAGTAAAACTGCTAGTAGGAACAAAACACTTTTTTTTGGCCTGTGTGGTACTCCAATATTCTATATCATACTCAAAGTATAAAAAGCAAGACAATTTGACGTAGTTGTCTCATTGAAAGACATTTTAATATAAATACCAAAGACCTAATTTCTAATTAATATGATTCCATTCCAGGAAACTATAAAACTGTTAACCTGAAGCAAGCACCTCTGGTTCTCTTTGCACAAGTCTGTGATTTAAGAACTTTAACAGAATTTTTCTGAGTTATTTCTTACTAAATTTGAGCTGAGATTTTAAAATTCCTAGCATTGTTCTTACATGTTCAGAAAATAATCTAAACAAAATAGATACTATTTTTTCCTTCAGAAACAAAACTTAAAATAGGCTTCATAATAGGCCTTTGGTATAGCAATCTGGGGCCTGAATTTAGCCATCAATGTTCATTGCAATTTAGCATTTTGTTATTCATGCTTTTTAAAAAATATATTACTATTTTATTTCTTACACAATTAATATTTTATGAGTTAAAGCTATTCAGCTGCTTCCTTTAGAACTGCTGCATTTTTACACAGATTTTCCCCTCAGTGCTTTACTTTGCTAAACCATTACAAGCCAAATTGTCAAATTTAAGAGCTGACTTTCAGGTATTTCACCTGTTAGAAATTTATGTGGATTTAACAAAGTAGTTAAGCATGATCTTAAACCATTACTAGTCAACTAAGGGAGTGCCTCTGTTTTTCTGTTTGAAACCCAAACCAGCATTTGACACCACATGAGAAAAACAACACAGTTGTTTCTCAATTACTGTTTTTCTGCCCTTTGTTCTTTAGTGATCTATTCATGGATCTCAGAAGTTTATCTCTTTCGATTGTGACAACATCTCACCTTTTACCTTTATTTATCTCTTTCTGCTTGTACTATTCCGGCTTTTCTGTTTTTGAATCTTCACAAAAAATATCTTCGGTTTAAAAGTGGTTCACTTTTTTTTTTTCCTCAGTTCAGGGGCAACCCATAAAAATTTCAAACTCTCTTTGCACTCAAGAAATTTCACAGTGAATATGATGTGGATTTAGATTTTTACTATGGGGTGACCTCTTTCTAAACTGAAAACCATCTAAACAGAGTTAATATCATGGTTTCAATATTACAAGAAACAGTTCTTATAAACTCAGGTCGTTGTCCTAAGGGTTTGTGGTAGTTTAAAGTAATAGTTTTTGCTTAATTATAATGATCCTTTCATGAGTGGAATCTCATTTGTGTTAGTAGACAAATGTTGATTTTCATTTCAAAAGTTCATTGCAAATAGGTTGTGTTCTCTTGATTTAGGTAATTATGCTCACTTAGTAGGTTAATGGCAAGGACTGCTCAGGCTTTTTTGAAAACCTTCTAGATCTCTGTAGAACAGTTATTAAGAGGAGCGGAGAATATGAGTTCTCTTTGATCACTTTAATGAATGTCAGTGTTTTTATTGCCTATTCACTTATATGCAAAGTGTAGTGCAACTGTGTATTAGCTACTAATTAGAGTTTTATTCAAGAAAAAATAACATAAAAGCTACCTATGTCATAATTAAGATTTTGAACAATAGTGTGTCTAATGATTATCAAAGAGCAAGACAAATATTTTTTAGTTACTTTAAAAATGCATATGCCTTATTGCAGAGCTTTTGCTCTTGCTTATTTTTATGTTTATAAGGACTTGTGTTTTGTGAAAAAAAGACAAATGAGAGCACAGCCATTGTCCCACCCTTTTCCAGCCCGTGGGCAGCAAAAGGGGAAGAAAGCTGTGAGAACAACATTAAATTTTTATCTCCTTGTTGGTCTCATTTGCAAAATTTACATTTACATTTTCCACAGCAAATGTGGCAGCATTCTGATAAAGCTCTCAGGCAATGGATGGCCAGTGGCTACAAGTAAATAATGTGGTTGTTGAATCATGTTTTAGTTAGGTGGATCATATGTAGATAATCCTTTACCACATTTTCTATATATTCATGGGACATAACATTCTAATATGCATGAGATTAAATGGTCTCATTGTAATTCTGTTCCCAGTGCAGGTCCGTTATTTCCAGTAGCAATTAAAGTTATAGAGTAGCACAGGACATGGTACATTCTCTACTGCATTAACTTAACTGTTCATAGTGCAGGTCTTCATGTGCAATATAGTAAAATATCAGGATAAACATGTCTCTGACACAACCAGATGTTCAGGAGGTGCAGGAGATAGGTTAAGAGTAATCATTTATCCAAAGAATAAAAGCCCAGAAGCATAATTAAAAAACAACTACACAAGAAGAAATTATGTGAAATAACTTATTATGTGGGGAAATCATGCTTGAAAGTACCTCCCCTGTATGGAAAATGTCATAAATAAGGAGAAAGGTCATAGGAAAGGGCTATGTAAATTAACAAAAAAAAATAAATTCTGGAGAGAAACTAAATGCAAGCCCAAGTGAGAATAAAATCATGGGAAAGAGAACATAATTTTTAGGTAGTGTATAAATTTTACTTCACAGTTTATATTGGACTTCAATAATAAATAAATGTGTATTTATATTTATTTTAAAATAAAATTTGGAGTTCCCCTTTAAGTCAAGTATTTCCATTCCTTTAAGAAATTCATAGGAGAATGGGATTTTTTTTACGTGCAGTAGAAATTAGTAGTGTATCATAACTAATCTTTGGTTACTTGCAATAAGCTCATTGACAACTGGAGGGAAAAACTGAGAGTGATGCTTAATCCCAGAAACAGGAGAGAGATAGGAAATTAGGGATAATTTTCCACTTTATATAGCTCTAGCTTTTTATCACTCCAGATCCTCAGTGCCATTCAGCTCTTGATAAGTCTTCCACTTTAATAGACACAATAGCATTACTCATGCTATCTGACAGCCCACATGGTAACAAGATAGGCCAACAAAAGGTACTCTGTATGAGTGAAATAAAATTATTATCTTCAAATGCTAGAGCTACAAGGAATTAATACCATGCAGATAGTATTAATTTCTGCCTAGGTTTCCCTTTAGACTCGTTGACTGAAGCATGCTGTGCAGCAGCTACTTGCATCTTCCTGCAGCCAGGGTGTGAGGTAGCCAAGCACAGTCAGCAGATTGGCTGTGCTTCATCACTAAGATATTTTTCAATAACCTAGAATAATGCACATGAGTATTACAGAGGTGCCTTTATGTGTTGCTTATAGATATTTTTCTGTTTCATGCTTGTTCATTGATAATTTCAGCACTTTCTTCAGCAAGTGACCTGAATAAACTGAGGGCACAGATGCTGGCTATGTGTATTAATATGAGAAGCAATTGTTTTGCTCTCTGAACTAACACTATTAGGAATAATGTTCCAACTTAACTTCAGTCAAGCAAAAAGCTCTAGTAAAGTTCTATGGGGCTTTTATCAAACACACTGTTTTATTGTTATTATTTGCATATATGCAGAAGCTTTGCTAAACTGAAGGCATAATTTTCTTAATTGATGCCCTGTCAGCAGTTGTACTCAAGAGTTTGTGGAAGAGGATATTAGATGGATGTTGGAAGTGACACTTTGCTCTCATTAACCATGAGACTGGTCAATCTCAGAACAGATTGCTGGTCAAACTCCTGCCTCATAACCTTGAATTAGGGCCAAAAAAACCACGTAGTTAAAGATTTCACACTGGCCTCTTTTTGTTCTTCCTCTGATTCCCCTACATGAAAGCAAAAATCTTGCAGAGAAATCTTCTGTCATCATTGCAGCTTTCTGTTCCCACATAGAGCTCACTGTGATCAAGTTAACATTTTCTTCATCTCCTTTACTTATTGGCTTACCTAATTCCCCTCAGTTCAGTGGAACACTTTCCATTGGCTTGCTAGAAGCGCACTGTGAGCACAGCAGCAGTTGTGCAAGATCTGTCTGCCTCATCTTCTTTGGCACTTCCAGCTCTCACTTGCTAGCTGCTCTCCTAAGTTTCCCCAAGGTTCACCAGACAAGATTCACTGTAATCTACACGATCTGGGGAATCCATTACGAATGTGCCTGCTCAGTTTAGTGCCATCAGTTTGCAGGACCCACCCCTGCTCTTAGTGAATTGTCGACAAAGAAACTTGTTACTCTATCTTGTATGCCAACATGGCCTTAATTCTGTCTAACCTTCAGAAATTAGAAAACATAGCAATTATACCCTTAAAAAGTCACTTTTTAATTGACTAATTAATCATTCATTGCTCATGGCACTAATAAGTCATTAGTTGTGTAGTGGCTCATTGTAAGGTGCAATATGTAGGAGGGCTTATTTATGCAACTCTTCACTGAATGTTGAATAGGTTATTTAAACATAATACGTGCTTGTTATGATCAATTATGACTCAGAATACTAGGTATGTGTTTTTTCTGTTGAAAAGTAACAAGGTAAAGACTCATTTAAAGCATCTTTACAATTCAAGTACTGTAAAAAAAAATGCTAATACAGTATCTCTTTCAGTACTATACCCTCCAGAGAAAGGGTTCTTCTGTCTTGCTGCGTTGAAATCTGCTCCCATTTGCTCTTTAGTTTTGTTTTTCAATTGCTGCTCTGTCTACTTGAGTTATTCATGCTTCTCAAATAACTCTGCAATGTAAGAACTAAAGTGAAATACGTGTTGTAAACAGACTTTAAGGCACGAAGGCAGTTAAGTAGCATTATTCCAGTTTTATATGCTAATGTTTTAAAGGCTTCAAAATTATAATATGAAGTCAAAGTTATTGGATATATTAACCTATGTTTTGAAAACACTGTCTGAATTTAAAAGAGACGTAATTACCACAAAGAAAGAGAGAGACAGAGAGAAAACGACGGTAGCAGGAATATTATGTGTCAACGTTTGCCAATTTAGAGTCACTGAAGTAATTTCTTAATTGCTCCTTTTTGATTTTTGCCTCAAGAATCTCATTTACAACCAAACAATTAAAACCATGCATTTCCCTCAAAAAGAATATAAGTAAAATGTAAAAACACATCAAATCTTCATTGCTTTAAAAAGTCTGCAGTACATTTTATCTCAATAAACATCTACAGAAATCCTCTATCCCTGCTGGATTTGATAAACTTGAAAGACAGCACTTAGCACCTCTAGAATAGTTGCTATGGCTTCAGCCAAAAGCCCAGTCCTATTAGATAGCTGCAAAGGAAGACCTTGTTTGCTATATCCCAGCCTTCTATAGTTGATAAAAACTTGCACACCCAGGTTGCCACAGAAAGGAAAGAAGACATGGAAGGTGGGGGAGGAGAAGGCAATCTGAACAAATTCCAGGTGGTGAGATGCTGGAACAGGTTGCCCAAGGAGGTTGTGGATGCCCTCTCCCTGGAAGTGTTTCAGGGAGGACTGGACGGGGCTTTGAGCGACCTGTTCTAGTGAGGGGTCTCCCTGCCCGTGCAGAGGGGTTGGAACTAGATAATTTTTAAGGTCCCTTCCAACCCAAACCATTCTATGATTCTATGATGATGATAATCTGGAGAGATCACCCTTGAAGGGTGAAAGTTCCCTGAGCAAAGGATAAGAAGTCACTCATATTTCATGTTCTAATAGGTTGAGTTAGTGAACCAAACAAGTATTGTAGATGAGTACATCACACTCTGCTAACCCTATTAATTCTCCTCCAAATAGTGAGTAAAAAAACCTGCCACTTATAATATCACATTACTTTACATAAAGTTCCTGTATGCTCTGCAACTCTACTAATACACATTCAGGACAGCTGTTGACAGCTTTCTTTGCTGGTCACATAAGGTAAAAGGCCTCAGTTTCTGAGAATCAATATCCTTCCACTTGCTCAACGCATCAGATCCCTCTGTGACGTAAAGGAGTTCACTGGAAACTCTCCCTGCAAGAGCTTGCTGCAGCCAGGGTCTAGCAAAGTATTAAACATGTGCTTAAATCTACTCAACAAAATACAGGGTCTGAAGCATGGAAGATACACTTAACAGCTAAGTAATCCAGGTGAAATTAATCATGGCAATTAAGCACATGTTTATGAAATACAAGTATTAAAATGGTTGCTGTATTAAAGCCTGAGTTTGTTTCTGCATTATCCCATCGAAAGAAAGACATAGTTATAATTCAGTAATTATGTAGTAGTCAGCCTCAAACTCTCTCTTGCTTGTAGAAATGCTTCTGTGAGCATTTTTTACAAGTTAATGAAAAAATGAATACTTCAATATTCTGTATATAAAATGACTAAATCAAAGGATTATTTAAAAATCATAGGAAAATATTTCCTAATCCATTTAAATTAAACTAAATTGGAAGCTAGTCAGTCACCTTCGTAACTATTTAAAATGGTGATTGTGCAATACTTGTGTGATCAAAGTTAATGTAATATTTATGCAATCAAAGTTAATGTTAAGACACATAATGATTTTACAAGATGAGCGGTGAATATAAATGATAAATTAACATAATTATTAAAGATCATAATATTTGCATGGAGAAAAACTTTTTTTTTTTGCAGAAGTAGTGGTTTGTTTCATTATGTCTGAGAGGATTCCATGTATTATTTATTTTATGAGAAAGCTTTCATATGCCTGTTTATTACTTGACCTTTGTGAGTTATTTTTTTGAAACGGCAGCAGTAATCGAGGGAGGGGTTTCAAATAGAATATTTAAGTGCATAGACAACTCAGTCTTCAGTGGCTCCTACTCAAATCTTGAGTCCAATCCATCTTGGTCATTGACCTGAACAGGAGCACACAGGCTTTCTAATTGTCCTCTTATGTTTATATTCTATTGACACATTTTATGGAGTTGCCTTGTCTAAGTGAAAACACAGAGACAAGAAGCCTGAGGGAGCGTCATGCAGCTTCCCCAGACCTGCGATCCACAGTGGAGCTTCTTCTCTCCATGCTCTGGGCAGGCTATTGCTCAGCCCCTGAAACAGCTGCCATTGGGGAGGGCCTGGCACATAGCAAACCAAGAAGTGATGCCATTGTGCCTGGCTTGTTACACCTGTGGAAAGGTGAACTTTGCAAAGGTCACTTGAACTTTGCAAAGTTTTTATATTCCAACCTTATACATGAGGTTCAACATTTCCGAAAACTAAGGATTTGCCTTCCTTTGTAAGATGCTCACAGGTGTTTATCCATTCTCAGTAAGAGACCATGGAAAAACATTCTTAATTTCCCTCATTATTTCTATTGATTATGCTCTAGGTCCTTCTAAGTGTCTTTGGGATTTGTCCCAAAAGCCTACTTCTTAAAAATCCCAAATATCCTTGACCTGTACTAGAATTATTTATCTCTTGGGTCTCTGAAACCCCCACCAAACATCAACAAAAAAGATGTTTGCCTGAGCAGTCCAAAGAGGATCTCTTCTCATGATTCCATGTCAGAGATAGATATAATTATTAGCTGTGAATATTTCTAATAAGGATTTGTGTAGAACAGAGGTAGCTTTAGGACTAGAATAAGTGACAGCCCTCAAAAGTAGTGGCTATAGAAATATACTTAAAATTTTATGTTTAAGTAATGAATCCTTAGCAGCTTAGTTTCAGTGAAGCTGGCCCCAAAAATGTTGTCATATTCAAACATATATATTTGACAATGGTAAGGGTGAAATGGGCTTTTGAGGGTCTGTGGAGCTTGTTGATGTGTTTTATATACATACATAACCATGTACACAGTCATAACATAGATGGTGTTTTCTTGTAATTTGTACTGGTAATACAAATTACAAATGCAGTAAACCTTCTGCATGTGCATTTGTAATTATACTATATATATTTTAAAGTATTGCATAGATAACAACTCTAATGTGCTCAGGCAATAAAAAGTAATGAGAGGCTGTTCTGTAACATGTCCTCATGCAAATTATTTATTTTGTGCCTACTCATAGTGTACCCTTTGAAATTAAATTGAAATTATGGAATGCCTTGAAGCCTGACTATCCTGTACCAGCTGTCTCAGTCAGCTGGCTCGTCAGTCAATACAGACTGCAAATCACAGCTATATTTGACCCTGGTTGGGAGACTATTTTGGGAATTGTGGCAGTGTAGTGAACAAGTTATACTGAAGAGATCATATCCTTTGTAACTGTTGAAATGAAGGCCACAAAAATAATGATGGCTACCCAATGATGACTTCTGTTCAAAACAAAGTCATAGCCAAAAAAGCTTTTACAAAAATTTCCATAGCCAGACTGCATCCTATTTTTCTCTCCAAACATTCTGTCTTACTGCCTTTCCTTTTCCCTTCCCCTCCCACTTTTCTCTTTCATAGTCTAAAAAATTACTGCCTTCCCAAGCTGTCTTAAAGCTCTTGCTGGCCAGCCACTGCCCCAGAGCTTTCATATGCCTGTTTATTACTTGACCTTTGTGAGTTATTTTTTTGAAACGGCAGCAGTAATCGAGGGAGGGGTTTCAAATAGAATATTTAAGTGCATAGACAACTCAGTCTTCAGTGGCTCCTACTCAAATCTTGAGTCCAATCCATCTTGGTCATTGACCTGAACAGGAGCACACAGGCTTTCTAATTGTCCTCTTATGTTTATATTCTATTGACACATTTTATGGAGTTGCCTTGTCTAAGTGAAAACACAGAGACAAGAAGCCTGAGGGAGCGTCATGCAGCTTCCCCAGACCTGCGATCCACAGTGGAGCTTCTTCTCCACTTCTCCACTTCTCCCCAAGACACTGCTATGGCTTTCAGTCTTGTATCCTTCCTTGTTAGTTGAAAGCTTTTGGCAACAAAATGTTTGTTTGTTTATTCATTTTTTCTTGGAGAAATCATGTGTCACAGGCTGCTGCTGTGTTCCACATCGCTATGGTTTTAATATCAGATTGGAAGCTTTGAGAGTTTCAGGTGTTGTGTCTTTCTTTTGGCTGATATTACTAAGTACAGATCAAAGTTCATCCATATGTGAACCTCTGTTTAGGTCTAGTACCTAGTCTAGCTGGTTTTTACTGGAGGAAATGTGTTGTTGAACTTCTTAAGTGAAAACAAAAATCAATTTACACCTGGATTGCTAAAACACCCTTTTAGTGAGGTCCTGAAAATCGCAATGACTGTCACCAGGTCATACTGTATCCTGTTGCTGGACCACTTTATTGACCCCCGTAATAATAACATCTCCATGGTTTTAGGACTGTTTAGATGCACATAATCACCCCAACACATACATTCCCAGCTGGTTCACTCACAATCTCAGCAGACATTTTCAGTATTTGCTTTCATTATTTCATCCATGACCTTAAGGTACATCCCATAAGCACCTGCCAACCTGCCTTCACCACTTTCCATTATATCACAAATTCTGCCTTTCCTCTGCTGCAGTGCTTACACAGCCCTTGACAAAAGTCTTGTCACTCATCTGGACTAATGTTACTTTGTTGTGTCTTTGCAATCTCTGTCTGCACTTGCCTTCAATCTAAGTTGTCTGCCTTTGTTCTTCTGTTTCCACAATACCTGGCGCAGTGGACAGAGGAACCCTGCCCATGTTGCTTTGAGGTTTTATACTTAAAATAAACAGAGATAATATTTTAAAGTAGCTAGTGCCTAGATTATCTTGCTAATAAGGGAAATAGAAGGAGTTATTACTGAAACAACACTGTTTTCTTCTTAAATGCTAGGATAGTTCTTTCTTCGTCAGGCTTTTCTGAAGGAAATCCCATTTTACCTTGAAGTAAGCAACCTATTTGCTTTGAGAAAATTGTTTGTAGATAGGATTTACCATAAGAATGACTCTACTTGAATATTTTAATCTTCAGGTTTCAATTCAAAATTTAGAGTACTGTTTAGGGAGATAAAATATAACATCATACATGGTCTTTGAATTCTGTTTCCTCTGAGAGGTAAAGAGGAGTAAAAGGGTAGAACAGTATTCACTGTGCAAATGTGTGCCTTCCTCATCTGACGAATATCATGCATTGAATATCTGCTAACATCCCTCCCAGAAAGCTGCTTGTTCATGGCACTTACTGCTGTCCTCATTGCTGAACTTGAAATGCTCTCTCACCTTGGCGTGGTTACAACTATGTCAGTTAAATCAGAAAGAGGTAAAGGTGAGCCAACAACACAAACACCTTTCCTGGAGAGGTATGGTGCTGACCCACAAGTAACACTGAGCAGCCAGGACATCATTGCTACATGGAATACAGCTTTAATAGAGAAAGAATGATCTAGTGGTATCTGTGCATATTCAGTCATCATTGTGTTTCCAGTTGTCATGGTGTGTACTTACTAGAAAGATTTAAATAAGGAAAAGGAAAAATAACGTGCAGTGTATAAAATGTTCTACTTGCTACTCTGTAGTACAGTACAGTGCAACATTTAATCATTGACAAGCGTCATTCTTTTATTATTAATGATCCAGATGAAAAGCACATTGCTCACAGTATAATTTTTACCAACTTATGCAATTTCATACATTTGGGTGCATTAATAACAATAATGCTTTTCTCTGCAGAATTGCAAATATTAAAGCACATTAAAGTCCAGGCTTTCACAGCAAAGGTTCAGAGTAGAATAAGGAAGTGAAGGACATGCCTTTATATTAAGGATTTGCTTTAAATTCTTCAAGTTGGCAACCAATTTATTTCGGATGTTATTTTTTTCTCCATTATTATTCTCATGGCTGTATTAGGTGTCAACTGGCTTTTTAATCATATCTATTATGTGTATAAAGACAAATTACTCCAAATCCTAACTGTAGTAAACGGAAATGGGCTAAGAAAGACAGGAAATTATTCAGTAAGCAAAGACTCATTTTGTTCTTTTGGATCCAGATAACATTAGATAGTATTTCAAAAGCATTAATTTTTGGCATAACTTCTTTTCCAGTTATATCAGCTCAATCATTGAATTCTATGAAACTTACCATTATTTAGTGATTTTGAAAAACCTACGCAAGGTAGCTATTAAAAAAACGAATAAAAATTACCAACTCAAATCTCAATGTGTTTTATTTGGCTGTTTTGTTATTTGCATGTCCTAAAAAGACAAATGTTCAAATGTTTATGCTGATCAACTCTTATGTTAAGTTCTTGACCTACACCAGACTTACATTAAGTCAATGAAAGTCTGGGGATTGAGTATCTATGCTGCTAACAGTTAATGTAGAAAAGATAAAACCATTAAGTTCATATAGATATCTGAGTGCAAGTAATTTATGTAAATACATAATGGAATATTCTTGTTTATCTTACTCAATGGCCAGAAGTGGCAAATGCCAAATCCTTCTGAAAGATGATTGTTTCTTCTTTATTAACAAATTGTGGGACACAGTTAAGATATAGTTTATTATGTTTTTGTGTTAACATCATGCCCTATTCATTAAACACAACTTTCTCTTTAATGTACCCAGCATGAAAAGGAGATTAATTTATTTTAGAATTCCATCTTTGATAGGATAGTGTAACACATTCTAATTGCAATGTGCATAAATTGATAAACATGTTGCTTTGGGATTTTCATATCACCAGTCAAAAAGAAATGTGTACCTGTTCTGTATGTTCATGCAGTTTAATTTGAACCTGAATAGGAAGAATATATTTAATAGTCTGCTTCAATCATTTTGTGTCATTATGTATTACTAAAGATCTCAGAATTTGTCGAATACATTCATTAAACATGACACTTACGAAGAAGGAGTAGGCTTTTTCTTGTACCAGCTCTCCATTGGGAACAGCATATTTCATGGTGATTTTTTCTTGATGAAGTGATAGCTGTGTTGAGCTCTTTTAAAGTATATTTCCCACTTTTCTGCGGTGCTTATAATGTGTGGAGACTAATGCAAATGTCACTCCCCATAAAACTGAAGTATTAATGAGAGGAAATTAACAGATTCAGTATTGTTAGTAATATAATTTTACAAGTCTTTAAGATACGAATTCAAGAAGTCTTCCATTAAAAAGACTCTATTTAACATATATAGCTCTAGTTTTCCTAGAGGAGATTTCTGAATTGTCTAAGTATACTCTCTAGAATATATAGTATTTCACCTTCTCTGAAATAAAAAAAAAAAAAAAAAGAAAAAGGAAAGAAAAAAGAAAAAAGAACATGCTTATATAGGCCATGACTACAATATTTTTCTTTACCTCTGTCAAAATACATATTTCTACCATACATACTGTATAAAAAAAGTGAAGGTTAATAGATACTTTTTATGAACAACACATACGTTGTGCCAAGTCCAGTTCATGAGTTGTTAAACATTTTCACTGATCAGTTTTTTTATTTAGTAGCACAGTATTTGCAGTAGAAAATTTCTAGCGGAGAAAATGCACCCATGTAGAGAAAGCTTGCTGCATAATCCTTAGGAAATTTGCCGTTTCAGAAATCACGCCATGCTGGGAAGGAGTACATGCTCAGGTGCCTTCATTATGTTTTGTGTTGGTTCTGTGAAACAAGATACTATTTGGGGCATTTGGTTTTGTATGGTTGGCTGTCATGCTGTTTAATCTCACTTTAGTCATCAGACCTTAGCTAAGAGAAGAAAATTCCACAGGAATACTTACAACAGATGCCATATTGTTCTGCAAAGCTGTTTTTTAACTACCAGGCTGGGTTTGTGCACAAGCTGCTTAACATCCCAAAACTCTCAACACTTTCTGGTGAGCAGACTGATTCTCCCTGGTAATCAATATACCATTGAGAAATAATGGCCTTGCCAGGCACATAACTGTATGAGTTCATGGCTGTGAAGGAATGTGAATCCTTCCATCATAGCTGGTAATTTGGGGTATCTGGAGGCCAAGAATTATATTTAACAAAACACACTAACTTTATATGTCTTCTTCTATAGTACAGGCATCTCTTAATTGTACAGGAAAAAAACAATTATTAGGAACTAATGATAAGAACTAATCAAGTAATATATTAATTAATTTCATTTCATTTCCCATGGTAATATCTTCAGCTCATTTATATCTCATTTACATGAAGTATAAATGGACCTTAAGGGCTGTATTACTTAAAAAAAAAAATAAAATAAAAAATTAGAAACAAGTACTTTATTGTTACCCATAACAAGTGGCTTCACCTCAGTCTTTTTCTAATTAACCTCATAATATTAGTTTTCTGTACATTTGGGGCTAGGACACCAAAGTGAGAGTTAGGCACATAAATTAAAAATTTGGATCCTCTAATCCTTGCTCTCCTGTGATCTCTCACTTCTGAAGTTTTGTGAGTCTTATCAAGAAAGTTCTGCAGAACCCATTCTTCCAGTGCTGAGCAGGTCCTAAAACTACTGAACACTTTGCTCCCTAATCTCCAACAATATTTATAAACTGAAAGATCCCTCTGGCTCTTTCACAAGCACAGCATCATCAGGAGGATAACTATGCTGTCTTCCCCACCCCAGCTCTTCTAATGGGTAGAATATTTGTTTAGTAATAGGGATATCTTGTCTCAAATCTATGCTTGGCCCAGGCAGGGAGAAGGCCCAGCCAAGCCCCCCACATCTAAGTTAGTGTCTACCACTGAGCTAAAAGGCAACAGAAACTGGCACACCTCTTTTTTTTTTTTTTCTTTAAAATGCTATACTTTTTACTAATTGAATAGGTTTTTTGCAGTGTTTTAAGGATGATCCAACCCAGGAACTGCTGTATATTTCCACTGGAGCTGATGCCAGGCAATTTGGCACCAAAACCATTGCACAAGTCACGTGTGGGGTCAGCCTCAGAAACATTGCTGAGGAGCTTTGCTAGTGGAAAGTTAAGTACCAGAGTCGGTGGAGTGTTTTTAAGGAGTGCACTTTGCGCTCAGTTGTCAAAATGACATTTGAAATCTAAGCTGCTGTGCAAATTTTAACCTTAAAGGTCTAATCTTAAACTGAATCCATTTTCCTATGTCACTGGAAGTTCTTTACGTTTACAAACAGCTAATAAAGGAAGGAACTGCTGTCATTGTACTAAGGTCTTGCTTGTTCTCTTTAAAGCCCGTTAAACTGTTAGGGAGCTCCCTATGACAAAAGGAATTGTCAGTTTCAATTATCTCTTCTTTTCCCTTTTAAACCATCATGCCCTGTCCCTCTGGATTTAGGTATTTGCAACAGAGATACACAAAGGAAATAGCTCTTTTTAACCAATTCCTTTTTAGTATTTTGTACAGTTCATTTCTCAATAGAATAAGACTCCTAGCAATTGCCATCTCAGGAGTAAAGTGGTCCCATAGTATTTCTTCTTGCTGTTCAAGAAGAAGCATCTGCAACCGAAGTTCTTAGGTCATTCCTGGAATCAAGATTTCGGAAAGTGCTTCATGCTACAATCCACATCAACCTTGTTAGGTGATTTTAAATGCTTCTTAAATTAAAGTGTATCTATGGCCCCAGCTGAATTCAGCTTATATGAACTACAGTAATATGTTCGAATATTGACATATTTTAAAGGGAGAAGGGGAATCTAAATTTTGCTGAGTTAGTGATGGCTTTGATTGGAAGCCTGCAGCCAGACTCAGGTGCTGATTTTAATTGCATCACCAGACTTTACATCATTCATTTACATGGATTTTTTTTTTTTTTCAATGAAAGTTCTTTGTAAAATAGAATATTTGATTCTCAGGCTTTTATGCATTGAGGTCTTAATGAAATGTTAGACATAGCTATGAACAGTATATATTTATAGTTTTTTTAATTTAGACTGAAGTTGACTTTGCCAGTTGTCACTCAGTTGAAATAAATTTTCTTAGATCTTACAAATTTTCCAGAACTCAACAGGGAACATTGCAAAGTTAGGCCCACAGAGAAAAAGAAATATTCTAAATTTTACAAATATTATTTCACATTCTTGCACACTTCTTGTTTTCCCTAAAAGAGCCTGTTAGATTCTGATGTCACATTGCTACCTCTTTCTTAACATGGATTTTTTGGGGAAGTGTTTAACCAAAAGACACCAGGAATTTAACCTCCAGTAAGGATGACAACTTTGTGAAGAAGATGGGCGCTTTATGCAACCTCTTGTGTATTGGCAATAAATAAGCCAAGAATTTCAGTGAAAAAGGAAAGAAGTATGACACATTTTGCTAAAAAGCGACAATTTAAATACAGGTGTACACATGGATACACACTGATTTTTTCCAAATGTACCTCCTCACATTGTTACAATGGATCTTTTGACTATTATGACGAGAATAGTCCAACCATGAAACCTACAGCATGTAGCTGAGTACAGTTCCGAAGTGTGGTAAATTCTAATTATTTTTCTAAAGTACAGCTATACTCAGCACAGTCTTGACCGGTGAAACCTACATGTTTGCACTGTTCCCCTCCAAGTTATTTATGGCAGAAATGGTAAGAGAAGGCTACAAGCTGCCAAAGTCATGACTTTTTAATTCATGTCCTGCCCAGTCATATTGGAGTATGCCTTTCAAGATTCCTGGATTTCAAGATACCTGGAGAGGGTAATTGTCCAGGCATTTTTGGAAGATGTTCAGAGGAAGGGAGAAGCTTCTGACAACTGAGCTATCTGGTCAAAGGTTAGAGACATGTGCATTCCAGCAATGTGAGAGTTTAAATTAATTGTATTAATTAAGAGCCCTAATTAAGTGGCTAAGCTATTACATAGATATAGTCCATACACAGAAAGAGTTGCTGCTAAGAGCAGTATGTAATTATATAGATATTAGTCAGTATTACGTGTTGTGTACATTAAAGTGAGGTGAATATCCTCGGGTGTCATAACCTGTGAACTGCCTTCATTGTGACACGAGGAACACATGGAGATTCCTAATGTATTAGAATGAAGTGGTCTCTTTGGTTCCTTAAGCTCAGCGGCAAGTTGGTCTTTTACTTGAATAAATAAAACATTTCATCCACTGTGGTGATCATAAATTTTCCAGTGATTATGACAGTGTGTTTTTTCTCTAGAAGCAGATAAGTGTTGCTGGGTGTATCAATCTCTGCTTCCTATTTTGAAGAGATATTTGAATGGCATTAATTGTAGAAGGAAAAAAAGTTACTCAGCTATCTGGTGGATTTTATTCATTTTTCACTGGTACTCAAAGCTCAGATTTTGAAAATGACACTGGGATATCTCCTGAAAGTGAATTTCAGTTTGAACTGTTGGCAGTATGTTATGTATTGGCTAGTTACATCGGTCATATGGTACTGTTTATGTTAAGTTATATAGCTCTCTTGGAATCGGGGAACATAACACAGGATGTTATAACTATCAGTAGGCAAAGAGTAATTTACTGTAGGTACTTCTGACTATTTTTGAATGACCAGCATATTCAAACATACTGCAAAATAGATAAAAAATGGAATAATACTGAAAATAAAATAAAAACTTCTACTACTAATTTGGAAAAGGTTTTAAAAATTTGTCCATTAGCTGGGAATTTTTTAAAATTTTGAAGTTTTGCTGACAAGTTTTTATTCTCTGTTGTCATTATTTGTGATTGTGTCAGAAGTTAGGTTTAACCAAAAGCAAAGAAAGAATAGAAGTCATAATATAAAATCCATGGTAACTTCAGTGATGCGTGTGTCTTAAATAATTAATTTTAGTAACATTTAATATGTTCAACGTGTATATTAATATTCATTCTGCATACACAAATTGAGACATGTGAGTTCCTGTCTAAAAGACTGTGTTTCTAAACATTACTGTATTGGCACAACTCTATCATTCAGCTTTTTTTCTTATTCATTTTTCATATTTATACATTGCAGTTTCTCATATCTGTAATTTAATTTTGTAGATATGGTTACCCTTACTAAAAAAACTCTATTTCATTTGCAATTGCTTCCTTCAAGTAATATCATTACAAAAAATCACAAGTATTTACACTCTTAAAATTAATTTGAAAAATTTGAAACTCCCTTCAAAAGTGCTCAGAAGTATGTTATTAATTAAGAGATAATGTCAATGGCAACAAAAGTAGTCTTAGGTTCATCATCTCCATCTGCCACATTAATGTTGAGGCAAAGCCAAGACATTTATTTTCAAAGCTGGAAACATTGATCTTATGACATTGCTCTATTATGATGGCTTCATTCCTATTGTGTCAAGAAATTGATGAAGAGTTAACCATTTTATCAGATGAATTGCAGTGCAAGGGAATGGCAGATGTTTGATGTAATAGTATTCATTTGCATCATCCTAAATTGACCTTATTTATCCAATCAGGTGCTAGATTAAAGTAAGTCACACTATTTGCAAAATGGGCTCTTTATCATAATGGTAAATGAAAGAAAAATTATTGTGAAATAACAGATGACAATATCGGTCATCTCTCTCTTATTGTAAAGACATTCAGCCTTAACACTGCAATATAAAAGGAATGTTTTAAGTTTAGGATTCATTTTATGTGTCATATATAATTTACATGTCTAACTTCCACAGCCTTCATCTGCACTGAATGTATCAATTTCCTGTGCATCAACGGAGAAGTCAAAATATCAATATGATGGTTAGAGAAATAGATTACCTCAGATGAATGGTTGGCTTAAACCATTAACTTCCATAACATAACATTAGACAGTCAACAAATAGTGTAATGTTGCAGTGTATTCTAGAGTTTACCAATATGGTATTACAAACTAGAAGCTGAGATTATTCAGAAGAGCAAAGTATATATAAGCTAATTCACTTTCCTTCTTCCTGTTGTCCTTCTCATTTCTGTGAAAGCATTATTATTTCTTAATGAAGTAGCTAGAAGTTTTACCCCAGTCCAATTTTTGAGCTTTTCAGCTGTACTCAGATTTCATCTTCAGTGCCAAAGGAGAAAGACTGACTCCACAAGTGTCCAAATAAAAAGAGAAAGCTAGTAAAAGTGCTCTGCATCTTTCTCAGGAGAAGCCTGTTTCTACCTGGAGACTATTCAGAACGCCTAGAGAGTCTGTCTTCTTAAATGAAGCACCTACAATAGGATCACTTAAGGCTAGATTTTCACATATTGGAATTTTAAAGATTTTTCTTCACATGGTCATTTCCCTGTAGGAGCTTCTGCTCCTACAATGAAATTATGAATTGGCAGCAGTCCCAATAACTCACAACTTTCAACTTCAGAATTGATACTGTTCAGAAAACTTAGTAAAGTAACTTTAACTATAGTTGTTGCCGGTTTTTTACCTTTTAAATCCCTCAGGGGGAAGAGGTAATCTAATACACTGAATTTTTAAAATCACATTATATTGTCAGAAGCATGTTTCTATTTTGTCAAGTAATTCTTACCGAGGTGTTAAATTCACTGTGAAGTCTAACATTCAGCCACTTGTTCCACATGATAAATGGAGGTGGAAGTGGCCATCAGGTCCTGAGAAACAGCATATTCAGAAAAGAACATTTTCAGTTCCTTTTTTAAGTAGACTAAAGAAAGTAATCAATCTTTTTTCTCTTGGGTCAGTTGAAGCTATGGATTTATGCAGTTGAAAGAGAGTGTGTTCCTCATTTGTATGAGCATGTCTTAAATCAAAATTTATCTTCATGGAGTCTTTCAGTTACAATTTCTCTAGTACAAGTTTCACTTAGGAAAATCTAATGGTTTCAGCTTCTAATAAAAAAAAAAAATTGGTTAAAAAAAGTAAAGAACAATAAAGCATACAAATTAAAAATTAAAATCAGTAGAAAATCTCCAGAAAAAAAGTGAGATAGGGTTGTTGTTTGGGTTTTTTTTGTTGTTGAAAGAAAAATTAATATGAATGCAAGTAACTTCATAACACAGAAAAAAAAATCCAAAACATCACTTGGAAGTATAAAATCAAAACCATAGAAACAAATTTAAACTAGTTTAAAAGTTTCTGTGGTATGCCTATGCTTTTTAATATCATTTTGATGCAGTTAGAAGTAAACAGTATGAAACCCTGCTTCCATAGAGCTCAAGCAGAGTTTAGCTGCTAAGTTCTATAATACCCAAATTTAAAGACTGATCACAAAGCAAAGATGCTTTGTTGGAAACAAAAGTATTTGGCAACTCAGATAGCAGGGAGGTAAAAAGCTGAAAGCTGGAGGCTCTGCTTTCCTTAGAAATTCAGGGATCACTGCATCTGAAAACCAAGGTGAGCCCTGCATGTTTCTCCAGCAGCAAGCATAGACGCCATCTCTGGAAGCACCAGATCACCTGAAAGGCCTTTTTTGCCCAAGTGTCCTGCTGTTTTCCTTCTGTTGACTCATCCTCCCTCTGTGGACAGATGTGGGACACTTCTTCACCTTATCGCCCAGCAGTTGCTATGGGGTGGATGTTGCCTCACTTAACACCTTTGTCTCTGTACATCACTGGTGTAATTTTATGTCTATAGCAGCTGTGGTATCACAATTACTGGACTTAGGCTTTCTTTAAAGTCACTGAAGAGAAACAGACATTTGCAGATTGCAGGACTTCTCCCCAGGTGTTGATTTCTGCATTAGGAATCATGCCTCCACGACTCAAAAAGGATGTCCACAAAAGACAGTAAAAAAACACATGGACATCTGCAATTAGTCAGATAAATCCTACTCCCTCCCTAGCTTTAGATATATGTCTCACAGAGCATTCTCCACTTCCTACCACATTCAGATTCTTTTTATAGTATTTCAGTAAGGTAAAGATTACACAAGCCTGCTCCTCTTATCTAAGAAGAGCTACAGTAAATAGAGTCAATATTTCTCATGGTTAAATCAGGGGGGCTTTAAATATCTTTTGTTCCTAGTTGATATAGTAATCTGGAGTTTAGCAGTGATCTGTTTACACGAAAATTTTGCAAAGCCTTCAAGAAAAACAGTATTTTTTTTCAAACTCAAATGAAACTACTGTAGATACTGAGAATACTATGAAAATAGGCACTGTACTGTGCAATTGAAAAAACACTGCTAGGATAAAGGGAATAATTAGGTGAAGGAGCCTCCTATGCATTAAGTTTAAATTAATTTTTCATACCACATGATTAGACTCCAATATCTGATCTTCTTCTATTAGGAAAATGAGGATGTGATTGATGGAAAGTGAACATTTTCATATACACCCCTCAGATCTTGGCAAGATACTTTTCTGGGTTCTGAGAATTATCTTCTGCCCCAAAGCATGTTCATAAATCATTCAATGTTGATACAAAAAATGGCTGGTTTCCACAGAAAATCTTGTTTCTGAAGCCCTGGAATGATGCTTTAGAATGTTTTATTACATAAGACTTGTAATAGAGTAATCAATCTGAAGAATTTAGGTCATAATTTTTAAAGTAACACTAAAAAGCTTGCTAATTTTCCACAGACAGTTGAAATAATTACCTATTCACATGTTTCAAAGTATCCTATGAGTATCACAAAGCTTTATCAACATGTCAGTGAAACTTCAAGAAGTTTATGTGAAATAACTTAACTACAGCATAATATTTGGATACACTGGGAAAACCATAGGAAAGGGAAAGATCATAAAATACTTGACAGAAATATCTCTTACTGTTGTGAGTGTACCAGTGTTTTAAATAGTTTTAATTTTTTTTCTTTAATGGAAAATAAGTCCTCGATTTTCAGTTGTCTATTTCTTTTCCAGAGTTATGTTAATTCTTTGCATGTTAGCATTATAGCTTTCCCTAGATAGATAGTTTGTGCATGAAGACCTAGTGACCACTGTCCACCAGGGTTGATGTACTCCCTTTACTTCTCCCCAGCAGTGCCTTTCCCTTCTATTTCAGTCTTTCCTCTTTTCTGGTGGCTGGAACATTGCACAGAGCAGCTTTAAATTGGTAGCATGCTGTTCACTGGAGAGTATAGCAAATTAGTGTAAATTACAGGGTTTTGTAAAATGTACACTACAAAGCTCTTAACAAACTATCTGTGGAGTTCTAAGACAATAAACTGAATTCAACAGTTCTACCACAAAATCCACTATTGAGATCAAGGGGAATTGTATCCTAGGAGCAGGAGGAAACATCATAGACTGAACAATATTCTTCTATACAGCCAGTACAATATCACTAACTTCAAAGTGATTTTCAGAAGGAGTTTAAAAAGCCTAAGCTTGCTAGTAAGTTAATAAGGAATAAGGGAACTATTAGTTTGATAAAGGAAGAATGCATTATTCAAAGGTAAAGAAGTGTAGTGTAAAAAAATAGCTAAGGAAAATACTAAAAAATAAATAAATAAACATAATGTGATGGGTAGAGAATAATAAAAAAAGGGGATAAGAGATGGGAGGTAACAGAAAAGGACAAGAAAGTGAATAACAAAACCAAACAGGGAAAATGCATCCGAGCAACAAGGACCTGAATGTTGACATTTCTTTATCTTAGACCTCTCAGCTGTTTAATTATACTCTCAGTAACAGGCTGATAAGCTAGCAGAGATGGTCCTCTATTTGCAGCAGTGCTTAAGCCACCATCAATATCTGGTGTCAGAAAAATTAGATTTCTGCTTTCCAAAAAGACTTTTCAACTGCTTCTCCAACATTGCAATGAATGGCCCAGTCTGTCTAGAGGCCATCCTCTATGGGAGAAGCCATCCCTGCTTTGGCCATCCAAACCCAGAGGAATTTTGCCCAATTTTCAAAGTACTGTAGAATTATAATCCAGTGAACAGAGAGGGTCAGCAGTGAGTAATCCATACTGTTCTCAATTACTTTGATAAAACCCCTCTATGCTATTGTACTGATAGGTATTTTGTGTATGTCACTATATGTCATAACAAGGATCATTTTTCAAAGGTATTTCAAAGTTTTCTTTTTACTATGTTTATTTTTTTATTGTTGTGCTTGCAAAGAGAGGTTGAGATCTACTGTGAAGCACCCATGGGCATTATTGTTAGAACCTTTAAAAATTACCTAAAGAGCTCTTATATGCATAAAGATGCAGCCATTACTAAAAACAAACAAACAAACAAGACTATTTTATTTTTTTTCTCTGAAATTTGTCATAATTTATGGTGTGTTATGCTTAGTAGAGGGCAGATTTATCTCCCTTTCAAAAGAATTGTTAAATACACTTTACTGTGGCTTAGGTAAGAAACAGTGATTCATATAAATCAGGAATTCCTAAAATATGGACTGTTTTCATCTATCTGTGAGGCTACAAGTATTGGGAACAGGATCAATTGTTTGTCTGAGCTGCTCACTGAGACTCTTGCAGTAGCCAAAGGAGAGCAGTGAGTATCTTTCAAGCATGATACTTCTCATCCTAAAGAGTTTATATACTCTTCTAAAACAAGTGAGACAAATTTTATTAAAAGAGTGTCTTTTTCTTTTCCTTGACAATAGAAAGATACTAGCTTGGTTAGTTCTGATGCAGACATCAACAATGTGGATGTTTTAATTCAGATGAAATTAATTTCTTCATGTATCAATATCCAGACTGGAAGTATTATTATTGAATTATGACACTAGCACCAACAGAAGCTAACTTGGAGCCCCACTGCTACATGAAGAAGCAGTAGAAGAAGCTCTCTGATCCAGAGTATAGATGGGAAAGAAAAATAGAAGTAATATTCTCATTCTGCAGGTAGGTGTCTGAGACACAGAGTAAATAAACTAATTTCAGTTAAGAGTTTCCTTTATGTAGCTCTGTTATATTTAGCACAGTGTGTCCCCCTGAATGCGATTCTAAGGTGTTAGTGCAATGATATTTTGAAAAGGCCAGAGGGAATCTACAAAAGACACAGTGGCTGAGCCCTTCATTCCTGAGCCTTCATCCAGTGCTTGATCACAGATCTAGTATTCCTATTTTATTTATCGAAGATGTTTTTATGACTGCAACTGATCCATTTTTAGGTGCTTGACTGATTTCTACAGTAAACCATGCATTCATTTTACAAAAAAAAAAAAAAAAAAAAAAAAAAGACCAAAGTCAAGTCTGGAAAAAGAGAAAATCATCCTGATATGCTTCATATCAGCAATCCTTGATAAGCTTCAATAGGAAGAGAGGATTTTATTACCCACTTTTCAGTTCACCAATCTTGCTAAGATTTATAGATTCTTTACTTGACATTTAATTTCAGTTGAAATTAATTTCATTTTCAGAAAATAATTCTATCTGCATTTAAAAGCAAGAATGGCTTATTTTAAATATAAAAAGTAAATTCAAATAATTAAACATATTAATACCTGTTATTAGCTGAATAAAATAAAAGAATGACTAGTTTCAGCATGGGAATTATATTCTGCAGTTTTGTCATAAATTATCTTTAATTGTTCTCTCTACAGTTTGCCTGTCTAATTTTCTCCTGGTTGCATCCTCCTATGTATAAACCATGTAACAGTATTCTCTTCCTTGGAAAACAGTCTAAATTTACAGACCACACTATTTCCTGTTGGATTATATGAATAACATTATTAAAGTTTTCAACTGCACGTCTGCATAAATCCTTTTTGAAACATCTCAGGGAGGAAAGGACAGGAACAGTTTTGAAGATGAGGACAGTGTGGCCAGTTATAAAACGCTGTACCACCAACAACTCAAATCCTTGTCTCTTTAGAGACAAATCCTTGTCTTTTTTTCTTATTAACTAATGCGTCAAGTTTCTTTGTCACACTCACATTAATTTCCCATTAAAGTGTTTTGGCATTAAAGCCAGTAGTGTCATACAGTTTCTCCTGAGGAACAACAAACAGCAAAAGACATCTTGTCCAGTTACGTGCCAGAAGAATAACTGGACACTTTCACATTTTGCTATTGCTTGATGCATATCAGCAAATTAATTTTGTAGTTTCGTGTCTTACATATTTGAGTTTTGTAGAAATTCCAAGAACCATATTTTACAGAGTATTGCTCTACTGAAAAAATGCTGCAATTAATTTTAACATCAAAATATATCAAAGTACTTTTTACACACCTTTTTTCATTATGTGTATTTCTTGAGCTTCATAAAATAAATCCCTGTTCTTGCCTTTAGCTATCTGGAGGACAGGAGAAAAAAAAAAACAACAGACAAACAAACAAAAATAGCAAAACAAGCAAAAAAACAACCAAACAAACAACATGCAAAAAAACCCAAAACAAACAAACAAAAAAACAAACATAAAAAACCAAAATGAAAATACAATAAGAATTATCATGAAAAATCTTAAAGTATTTCTAAGTGTTCCTTAACCTGCACATTCCATAAGCTTGTATAAAAAATATAGGCTTTGTGGTACACAGTGAGCCAAAAAGGACAATGAATTTGGAAGCCGAGTCTTCCTTAAGGACAATTCCACTTGTGTGATAACAAAAGAGGTCTGCGTTTTAATTGAAGTGGACTTACACCACTGTTTGCAACTGGCCTATGATTCTGCTTTATAAAAGGCACTACCCTTAATTTTGACAAAGACTAGATTTTCAAATGATCTAAACAAATATTTGAAAATTGTAGATACACAAGTTGGGTTTTTTTAAGTCTGCTACTTGGCTTAGAAAGAAGTACCTGATCAGTGAATGACAGAGGAGATACATTTTTAAATCATATTGTAGATGGAGAAGAGGCAGTAAAAAATACTTACAGTAATTTTAAATCTATATGCTATTTTTCTGAGTTGTATTTCTGAGTTGTCATAAGTTTATTAATAAGTGTGTGGCAGCTTAGGATCTTCCATCCAAGAATCTTAAGTAGTGTACAGATTAATTAATATCACATCTTAATAGCACCAAAACTAAATTTCTGAGCAGGACATCAGAAATCTAGTAAGCTGGAAACACTGAATTTAATGCAACATGGGACTAGAACTGAGAACCCTGTGTATGAAGTCTCATTGTTTGAACAGCTCTCTACAGAGAAGCATTTTCATTATCACTCTGCTTTATTTATAGGGTTCTGGAAGCTGGCTATTTTAAAATCCAATGATAGTAACTTCTGAACAGATGATTTTGCTGCTTCTTTTTATGGTTTGCTAAATTCATCAGCATGAAAATTAACTATGAAGAAAATAGATTTTCTTTAGGATGGTCATTGCATGAAGGCAAAAAGTGAGTGAAACGGATATGTAGCTGAAGAGATCAGAGTGACACAGATGTGTGATTGAGGGGGACCCTCCTGTTAAAGCCAGAGGATTTCAGACTACAGCCCCCTTGCTATCCAAAGCCTCTTGTATACAGGATGCTGGGGGCAGCTGGACTGTGGTCTTATGTCCCAGGTCTTAACCAACAGTTTATGACTAAAGGATCATGTGTGTTTATGTGTACAACCACTCAACAGTGCTTGTCTGTCCTACTGTCCTCACGTGAGTCCTGCCATGAGAATGGATTCCCAAGGCAGCAAATATGAAGTATTTGGATGTAACTGTAAGATAATTTATTAAGGCAACAGATATAACAAGTTCCAGATAGCTGTTGATAAGTGCACTGACTAAAATAGCACTATTAATAGATGTTAATATTCTAGCAATAAATGCTAGCAATAGTAATATAATAATGTTTGCAATATACCCAGGGATGCTTTCACCCATACCCAAAAGGTGAAAGTCATGATATCTTACCCAAGAAGGCATCCCTGCATGGGGAGAAGAAGAACAGATTAGGCCTGTCAACCCATTGCAGGGGCTGAAGCTCTTCTCTGCCCAAAGAAAGGATTTAAAGATTGATTTGGCACCTATTGACAAGGGGGGACTTCGGTCATAACTAGTGTACTGTTTCGTTCTCAACAGACTAATGATGTTTATTAATTAGGAAAAAGGTAAAGGAGACACCCAGTGCTCACTTCACATGTATATCCAAGCTTTGTTTGTGGCCGGGGCTCACTTTGTATGCAAATCACCAGAGGAAGTTGAACAGGCTTTGATCCTGGCCTTTATGGGGTGACCTCTGACCGCAGAGCCCTCGCTTCTCAAGTCTGGCCATGTAGGCAACAACACCGGTGTGTCCCTTCCAGCCAGCGGGTTGGAGCTGTCCTCCTTCATAGACATGAATTACCCTACTTGTTGCCAGGCCCAGATGCCCAAGCAAGCACTCCTCATCTTGCACTCCTCTGCACGGGAAAAGTAAAACAAAGTACAATATCAGTTCTGTTTTCTCACAGAGGCTGAACTTTGTTTAGCAAAATACAGATTTGTACGGCATCTGCTTTCCATTTTCTGTATAATACTGCATTTCCAAAGGATATTTTATGCTGTGTGTAGTTCTATACTTCAGAAAACAGACACATAAATAATGAATTGTTTTCCTAGTAAACATGAGAAGTAAGGAAATGCCTCTCACTTCTATGATTTATGTATCATCAGGATGGCCAGGAAGGCTCTCACAGCATCGCTGAGTCCCACTTTCAATCGTAGAATTATTTTCCTAGTTCTGGATTCTTAAAACACTTTTGTACCACTGGAGCACAGAAGAAATGTTAACTGTACTCTTGATGTATGATGAACTAGCACACACAGACTGTCATGTAGTCATGAATGTGGTTCCTAATATAACACTTTGTCATTTGCAGTAATTAATTTTTCACTTAGATTCAGTTACATTATGGCTACATCACTACTGCTGCCACTGTTACCTTCTATTGCTTCCTTTATTCACATTTATCATAATGATAGCCAGGGACTTCTGCTTTGGATCCTTTATGATAAGGACAATTGAGCATGCCGTTCAACTTTAGGTAAGAGTCCTTTCTCCAATATTTCAACTCCTAAGAAAATATCTGCATATGAAAAAAAATTCTTCTCAACATTAGCTCTGTAAATACAAAAAATCAAATACAAAAAAAAAATTAAAAATTATGGTGTATGTTTAGGATTTTTCTCCCAGCAAAGCAGAAGAAAAGCCAAGCTGCATGCTATTAGGTTTTTGAAGGGCAGTTCTTATACTGTCCTTCCTGAAATAACAGCCTTTCGTGACAGCAAAACCACAGCAGCCAGTCTGTAAGCAAGAGCTTAATAATGTGCATTGCACAGTGATTACTAACCCGCCATAGTCCAGATTAGTTTTAAGAACATTTCAAAGTAAATTACAATAGCAGTCCTGGGAATGTGTTTGTATTTGTTTGCATGCTGTTAAAATATTTTAATTGGTTTCAGAAATCTGTTGACATTAAATAATTCAACTCATTATGCTGCCTCTAACAATAAACTCTAAATTACCTTGTACTTTCTCTATAGTTAAGCACAGTATGTTATATAGTGAATATCTAGAAGCTTACTAGGCAGAAGCTTTTTATTACAGACACACAGACATTGTTTGTGCACCTTAGAGAGTTGAGTGTATTATGGTTGATTCAGGAAGAGTAAATACATATTTTATATTGAAATACTGAGCAATAAATGGTGAACTACAAAATATAAACTAAAATCTATAGTGAAAGCTCTGGTCTAATGCATACTTTCTGCTCCAGTCAATTTGTGGCATAATTTAAACAGAAAATTTAAATGCATTCATTGCAATTTCCTTTGGTTCTCTGTGTTGTCACTGGGAGGTTTATCTGCTAGGTAACTTCCCAGACAGTGTCCCAGGTTAGAAGCTTTGAATAGAAGCCCAGATACAAAAGATTTTTCACTTGTACTGCACATATGTGGTAAAAGTAACATTGAGACTTCCTTAGGCTATAAATATAACTGGAAGATGGGTAGGAATGGCAGGGCACCAGTAAATTTTGTCTCTCTAATGTCAGAGTTCTAGGATGTGCTGTGACATTAATGAACTAGTACTAAAAAGGCATCTTTCAGATTTTCAGCATAGCTGAACAAAACTCCTTCACTTTAATAATATCAGTCAAAATACTGGAAAGAAAATACAAATCCACTTAAGAACTAAGGTTATTTTAGCATTTTTTGAGGTTGTTTTTTTCTCTTCTAAAAGAATCTGTTGTTTGCTTTTTTTTAAGCAAAACTGGAAAAGCTTTTGAAAACATAAAAGCATAATTCATCAAAAACATGCTTGCTTTCCCCAGCAAGTAAGAAAACCTGATTGGCTCACTTATTCCACTAGCCAGAAGCCTGCTGCCCTTCTAGCACAGTGCTGCACTGATTGGTGCACTTTGTGTCTATATGAGGGGTGGGCAGGTTTGACGTCACCCTCTGGGGAATGGAGGAAGGTGGAAAAGTTTTTCTAAACAGAGTCCCAGCTCAGCTGAGCTAAGACCTTAGACCTTGGGAACAGAGGAGGAATCCTAGTCAGCTCTGGACTCATCTGTTTCAGGACCTATTCTGCCATCTATTTCTGGAAGGCAGGCTCCAAAGATGAATTAAGTGGGGACAGCTAGCAGCACTACAAAACAGTTGCTCCCAGATGTGTCCTCCCAGGAGCAGATGTAGATGAAGGGAAGGCTGCCAGGCTCAGGGCTCACCTGCCCCAGGCTATGACTAGCTGCAGCATCCATGCTGAGATTTGTGGCTGGTTGTGGGGGATACAGCAGTCTGGAGCTTGCTGAGCCATGCACTGGATGCAAGGGTTTAATGCGAGTGTATATGTAGCTGGTGACTTACATTTAAAGGAAGTTGCAGGGATCAGTCTTTCAAAACAATTAGAGACTTTGCAGCATAGAAGGAAGGAAATAAGGAAGACACCCTGCATGTATCATTCCTGTTAGCAGAGCAATCTGCTATTATCTTCCATCCTAAATTACACAAGTCATCTTGGTTTAATAGCTTGAGCGTGTCTGAGGTACAAGTGCAGGGAGACTGGTGTGTCACCTGAAGACAGCTGATATGCTCTGAAAGTCTCCATGAAGGCTGCGTGGTTCCATGAAACAATTTTTTGCACATTAAGATCTTCAGATTTCTTTTACAGTCATTCAAATATTCCAAACTATGCTGTATTTAGAGGAAAGGGACTAATTATCAAATATGCTGTTTTCCCTGAAGCCTGGTTCAGTTCACAGTGCTCTTCAGGGACCAGGAGAGCCTACGTGTGAACTTTAAATATAACTGCAGCTATGTTCTTCAGGTTCTTTTTTGGGGAGTGGATGGAACTGCTTCAGACACTCAGGTGTATTCTCCTAGGGCTAAACAGAGCATTTGAAGGGGAATAAGTAATGCTGCTGTCCTCTTAGTGTATCACAGTCCTCTTTCTTCTGTTATTAGGCTTTTTTAGACAGAGGAGCTGGTAAGAAAAAAGTATTTTATCATAACAAAACTAGTGGAAGAGCTTTATAGGAGGCATACTCTTTGTCAGATTTTATTCTTATAACTAAAACTGTGAATTTCAAGGAAGTGGAAAGAAGACTTTGACATTTCCTCACTGGGAGCTCAGTGAGTTTAGGCAGCTTTGGAAACAGGGTTACATAGATGAAAGGCTCCTGCACATCCTTTCACCAACCATGGCGAAATCTGAAGAGAAGGGGAAAGAAGAAACCATAATGTTGATGAACCCAACTTCACCATTTTCTTTGCATTATTCAAGGTTCTTCATGACTTACCAGTTTCCAGACCAAAGCAGAACTTTTCTATGAGGTGTATTGGTCTAAAATATCTTAATGGGAGAGTTAAGAGTGTGATTTCTTGCCCTTTGAGAAGATAAAGGGGAAATGAAGAAACTTCTGTTGCTTTCAGCAAGCTATTCTAATCTAGATCCTTGTGCTCAAGAAATCTCTCATGTTAAATATTATACAAGGTAATTAAGAAATTATTATCAAAAAGAACTATGTGATAAAACTTTGTTATCTGGGTATTGAGAACACAGCTTTAAAATAAAGTGCTACACCTCAGAAGAGATTCTAGCAAAGTGTTTAAATGGATAAATACAAAAGTTCAAATGAACTCTAATGTTGAAGGTAGCTGCATAGCATTTATTGATTTTAAGTTATATGGGAAAAAAACAACAACAATACAAAACACATCTAAAACTACAAAGTGATTTGTTTTTAATACTAAAAATGTAAACAAAGGATCTGCTTCTTTTGAATAGGGTTTAGATCATAAGAACTTTATGGTAAAATTTTAATACAGTAAGACTTCTGTTTGTGAGAATATGAAATTATTTATTCTTGTTTTGAAGACCTTAAAATTAATGGTACTTTGGGCTTTTTACTCTTCCTGAATGCTCTACCTGTTGGCAGAACAATGCGTTCATTTCAACCAAAATATTTCATACTGACTGTTTAGTTCAAAAGAGGAAAAGTCCTTACCAAATGTTTCATTTTAAGGAATAATAAAATAAAATTAAAAGCTCTACTCACAACTACTAGGAAACTATTTAAATAGAAAGCAAATTTTGCTACATTTAGTACACAAAATTCCTGTCATGCAAGAAAATTAGGAGAATTTTCACTGCCAGTGAAGGTATGCAAGTTTATAACTGTTATGATTTTTTTCAAGATTAGACTTATTATGATGAACAGTAACACATCAAAGTTAATTATGACATTTCATTTGACATTTGGTGGTATATAGATTCTCTTTCAGACTTTTCCAGATAGACTGTTAACAATGGATATGGTAAAGGGTACAGAAGACTCTAGAAATAGCGATACGATACTTGAAAAGGTCATCATGATTTCTCTATGTACTGAAGAACATTTGTTTAAACAAAATGCACTTGTTATAAAATGTCCTTTGTATTTTGGCACATACATAATTTCTGATAAACTGTTTAGGTTATCCTTTTCAGTAGGGTGAATATTTGAGCAAAAGAGTTTTCCTTCCTAGACTGACAAGCACTAGCTTTCTTTCTGCTTACATCTTTCTATCTTCAGTCAATCACTTTTAACACTAAGTCTCATTAAGTCCACCCTAAAACTTGAAAAAAACACATTATTTCCTTCTTTTTTTAAAGCTACTTTCAAAGGCATCAAGCAAGGGAATTCTTGCTTGAACAATCATATAGATAATGTTTTAGTTTATTCTGAGGCTCAACATCTTATGATTTGAGTACATGTAAGCTAGATTGAATACAAATCAATAGTCCTTATCCTCTTTCTTGTTATGTACCTGGATATGTGACTGGGATATGACAAGAAATCAAGCCTTCCTGACACATGCTAAGAGCTCTTCTGGGCAGGTGACTGCACAAGGTTATGTAATTAAGGTTCTATTTCCATGGGTTTTGTGTGATGGGAGGGAAAGAAAAAAGAAAGATGAAATGTAGAGCATCAAAACAGGCCATCCAGCCCAAGCATGATAAAGGATATTCCTTAGCTAGTTTAGAAAGTGCCCTGGATGAATTATTCTCAAGGGGATGAGGTAGCCTGCAGGACGCAGGATGGTTAGACCTGAATTAATGTACAGTGTTGTCAATGAAGTAATTTCTAGTTACATCTACCAGTACTTCTGAGGGATGAATGTGTGTCTTCACTTCAGGGAAGTCCAGCCCTACAGCCCATAATGCAACAATCACAGCTAGGAAAGCAAACAAGACTCTGGCTCTGTATTTACCTAAACTCAATAATTGTTTTAAAGTGTCTCATATTAAGTGTTAAGTATGCATACTCAGTCACAGGATGTGGGATTCCCTTCTTCCCAGTGAAAAATCAGGCTTCTGTTTCCCTGAGCAGGTTTCAGTGTAAATTTGCATTCTTTTTATTAGTTTTTCAGCTTTCCTATTGATTGCTTAAAACTTTCTGTAAAAGCTGCTGATCAGAATTCAGTGATTATTTACCAAACTTTAACATATGACTTTCTCTTGCTTTAGGGCCCATACTGCTGCCTCTAAAACTAAAATGTGCAATATTTTCTATTAATTAGACCAGCAGTAGGAAAGTTATTAATCTGTTTAAGATGAGCAAATAACACCATGACTTTTCAGTTTATGAAAAGGACTGAAATAGGCAGCAAGTTTGAACTGGTGAGGGTTATATGTGTATTATTTTCTTACTTTCAAGTTGACAGACCTTTTAAGAAACAAGTGATTGCACTGACTGAAATGATAAAATAATTCTTCTGAAGTGAAATGTAAATACTAACAGTGGCTATTGAGTAGCAAGGTTTTTTCTTATCTTTGAAAGTGCTATAAATTGGTTTACTTTGCATTCTTAAGATAAAGGTTCCACTGAGTATAACTTCCTGTTGAAGAAAAAAACATGACTTGATGAGTTTGATCATCCTGCAGGAGAGACATTCGCAGAACTGTTAATATTGATAATAGTTTAGTTCCTCTTCCAGGTTGCTGGAGCTATTTTCTCCCAATATGTATGTGACTGTGGTGTATTATTCCTCTTACAAGAAGGGAATTGCATGCTGCAGAAACTGCACAAGGCTTTTTGTCTTTCTTTGTTATGATGCTTTCACTTGTTCTGATAATTCCTCAGTGTGCGGCTGGAGGTGCAAGGGACCTTTTCTTTAGGATGTTTCACTGAAAAGAAAAAAAAACAAAACGTTGCAGGTTACCTAAAGCCTTTTACTCTTTTCAGTCTTTAATGTCAGACTGAGTTAATTCACTCATCTCTTTAGCTGTTTTAATGTAGTATCTTTTTGGTTTGTCTATGTGTGAACAGATGATGGCTAGTTCTTCATGTTGTTTATCACATGGTACCTCAGAATGTGACAAGCGTTTCTGTTACTTCAGAATGCTCTTGCCTGTAATTCCAGCCTGTAATTTGACACATATTCCCAGACTGAAAGCCTTCTTCCAGCTTCCTTTTGAAATGTCAGTTGTAAGATTTCAGTTTTGTTTGCTTCTTGTTTACTTCTATTTAACATTTTACTAGCATTTCACTAAATAGAAATTATATTATTCACCCCAGGTGTTTTCTTTTTTGCTTATTTAGGAATTTTAGCCTAGGCAGGACCAAAAATAAATTGTTTTGTATTACTTAAGTGACTTTGATGTTAATTCTCCTAGTTATCTGTCTCAGCAGAGAGAGAGGCAACCACCAAACTTTCAGGCATTTTTGTTATAGATGTATTTAGATTAATATTAAAACAGCACAAGTATAGGATATGGATCAGAGTATATTTCTTGCTTGTAAAATAGGATGTACAGACAGCCATGGAAAATGAAATTCATTAATAATTTTTATGGATATTGGAATTGGAGGCATTCCAGGATTCAACAAAGGTGCTGATGTTGTCTGTGCTCTCACAACATTTGTTCACTGGGAGTTTGATTTCTGTTACCTGTTACTGAAAATAATTGCAATATGAAAATAATTTTCTGACAGTATCGATAAAGATTGTATTTTGAATTAGAGCCCTAGGCAAGAACCCTTGGAACTGTATTTTTCTGGGAAACATGGGAGCACTCTGTAGTAGTCTTGGTATTAAAACTTCAGACTCTATTTTTTGTTTAAATACAGTGCTGGAAGTAAGTGTAACTGAAATAATTGTCAAATTGAAATCTAAAACCCTAGATTTTACCACAAGTTCCTGGCATAGATAAAATGTACCCCTATGGATATAAAGATAATGCTATTTAGGAGGCAAAAGCAACCCACTGTTCTGGCTTAAAAGAAGTCTGTCACGAAACAATTACATTTTTACATCCTTTCTAGCAGGATTAGTTAAAATATTGAAAACTGTAACTTGTCCATAGATGATATGACTGCTTCACTCCGTCTAGTTATATAACTCCACTGTAGTGTTGGAAACTGTGATTTCATCTAGTGGAAGATTAGATTGAATACATTCATGCTTCAAAATAGAATACTTTTTAAAACTCCTTGAACAGTAGAGACTGTGAAAAAAACTTACCTATTGTGGTTTTGGAGCCTGATCCCAAGAATTGAGCCTCCAGGCAATTATATGCCATTGCATGGAGAGCATTGTCAACAAAGGTAAGAACAGCTGTCAATGAGGGGAAAAAAGGACTTGGTGTCTGTGACTTTGCAGATATTTCATTTTGTGGCTTGTAAGGCAGAAATAGTTTGGAAAAAAACATAAAATAGCTCCTCTTTTCTTTCAGAATTGCACTTTTGAAATAGGTCCCAGAAACAAAATAATTAAAAAGTACTTCTATTTTTAGGAAATACTCCTTTTTTGACAGTTGACCTAAAATATCAATGCTCTTTTTGTTTGGTCTGGTTTCATGTTATTTGGGTTTTTTTACTTTCACTTTACTAAGACAAAGAGCTAAGAGCCTCTTTATTGCCTCTTCATTGCTCTCTGGTGACTGAAGCATTTGTGGAGATTTGTGGGACAGCTACTGCCCCAGGCTGGTGGATTTGCTGTCCAGCTCAGGAGGATACACACACATTTTTTACAGCCTAAGGTTCAGGTTTCATTGCTTACAAAAATATTCTGCAAGGCATCCTGAGAAGCATAAATACCATTTTTATATATGTACAGATCACTATGCTTGCCATTCCTTCAACAAGTAGTAAGGATGCAGTCATGTCCCCCATGATCCCAACCAGGTTCTCCAGGGCTACCTGATCTGGTGCTGCTTTACTTGCCTGCTCTCACCACTTGTGCTGCATCTGTGCAGCAGTGCAGGTAGGTGAGCAAGGGTTGTTGCAGGAATAGAGAGAGATTGGGTAGGAGGAGAACAGGGCTTTTTTGGAAAGCAGTACGTAGCTGTGTGAGGATGGTGAAAGGAGATCTGTGGCCTCAAAAGGCAATACTCTACTACAGGGATGTGAGGGAAGAAGAAAAGTAAGTTCCTAAACGGAAGAACCAGGAAAAGAAACACAGGAAGGAAAACACACACAGCTACCCTCAGACTCTTCTGAATTCTGCAGAACCTTCCCACCTCTTGATTTCTTCAGACCATATGCAGTGCTCCTTTCTGTCCCCTACCTGATTCATACACGCTCAATATCTCCAAAATTTGACAGAAGACGCCTCCAGTACCTGTATATTCCTTCTATGCCCTGTCCCTCCCTAGGCTAGCTCCTCTCACCCTTTCCCAGTGTTTGAAAACCACACCGACACTTCCAGATCACATCTAACACATCTCCTCCCCTCCTCGCTCAGCAGATCACCCCTGCCCAAAGCTGCCTGCAAAGATAAGAACACCTGCCCTTTTGGGGAGCAACAACCAGTTTTGCCTACGTTCATAGGCAACACTGAGCTGCCCCAGCTCTACCATATATCCCAGTTAACCACCCTGTCCTGCCCCCTCCTCATGGATGGTTGTCCTGTGAGGAGTCGCCTGCACGGCTGCCTGCTGGCAGCTCTTGAGCCCACAGCTCACTGTCCTGGCATCAGGAAGGTGCAATAGCCCAAACAATTTCCTACAGCCACATGGTGCTGCAGGCCAGAGAAATTGCTTGTCAAGCAACATCTGGCCCACGTACGTGTTCATTGTCAAACAAACAGCAATCACACAGCAGTTGTTCCCTGTTGGGTTGACATTTTATATTTCATGTTAAGTTAACCCTCATATAAAAAACAGAATCATGCAAAATACTGTCAGGTATGTTTGGCTACCTGACTGTGTTATAAGTGGCTACCCCAGATATTTTATTTTTCATTATATTGTTGCCTTTTCAAGACAGTTTGTTTAGTGATCAGGGACATTTTAAAATGACTACATGAATATATGGGCTTCTCTCCTCTTTGACCCACTCTGACTCTCAGGTAAAAGTTGGAGATCTTTTTTCTGATTGATAGTATGTATCGTCAGAGTTTTCAACACTATTTAGAAATGTTAATGTAAAATCTAGGCATATTGTCCTTTGTCTCAGAGCTCAAATGTAGCAATAATAGGTCTCTTTGTTAATTCCTGAGATTCAAATTATATTTGCATTCAGATTATATTTTCAATACTGAGTATAATAAGAGAAAATCAGTCGTCTTCAGAAAACAGGAACTTCAGTAGGTAAATGAGGGAATGAGAAGATAAAACTGCCCTTTTGACTAGCTGCCCGATTATGGTCACCAAGTGCAACCCTCTCTGTTTACACAGGCTAGATGGAGACTTTAGTTTAGCAGATGAACCTGTATTCCCAGGACTGTTGTAAATAAAACTCAATCTAAGTCACAGTTCCTCTTCTTTGAAAAGGTTGCTCACACTTCACCCCACCAAAGCATGAGCAAGCTCCATCCAGCAACTACAAGGCCTCTACGTATGACTCCACATGGGCACTGGCAGCCACCATGATGCTGAGCTTGTGCTGGCATCTGGAAGACTTTCTCTCCATAGAAGTGGGTTGCACTCTGCTACAGGAGGAAACAGAGTCAGGCAGACCAGGGAGTAGGAACCACAGAAGAAAACAAGCAAGAGTAAGGAAAGTTTATGAGAAGACATAGTAGTTCAGGGTGGATAGGGAAGGGAAGGAGAAGAAGCAGAGAAAATGGCCAGCAGTAAGAGGGAAGGAGGAACAGAAGGTCTGCAGGAAGAGACAGACACATGGCAGAGTGAAAACAGAGAGGAGTCAACGTCACTGGAGAGACCAGAGATGGAGCTCAAGAGGAGTTCCGGTGGGGGATGGAAGCACCTGCAACTACCCCCTACAGCCCTGTTATCCCACCTGCCACTCTATGCAGTCTGGTCTGTTGCCACTTTTTTTCCTTTTTTTTTTTTTTTTTCTTTTTTTGGGATTTAAAATTTTAAAAGAATGGGAAAAAAAAAATCTTCTTCCACATAAATCCTTTTTTTTTTTTTTTTTCCTTTGTTGAGTATTAAAGATTTAAAAGAATGGGAAAAAAAAATCTTCCTCCACAGTAAACACCTCCATCAGCCAATAGCAGACTTTACACCCCTGCAGTGTTTTCCACTTCTAGTTTCACCCAAAGCACCATATATTCCAACTCTCTATCCCTCCAGACAGTTAGAGAGCATCACTGCATCAGGGTGGGAATAGGACCTCTATCTGTCTCTTGCTAGAAGGGCCCTAGTTTGTGCCTCACGGCAGGAGCTTCTCCCTGAGGGCTAACCCTAGCCACAACAGTCTGCAAACAAACCTTGAGAGGGAGGCAGCTTCTTTGAGATCTTGGACTGCAAGTCCTTTCCAGGATCTGCCTACCCACAATTTTATAACTGGATTTGTTGCCCTGAATGAACAGAGTCCCCTCCACATAGACATTCACACTTGTCAAATTCATCCAAATTTATGTTTCATATATGAACTTAAAGATGTGAAAAGATATATTACAGTCAGCACTAAAACAATGGGTTCCTGCTTACATAGAATCGTAGAATCATAGCATGGCTTGAGTTGGAAGGGACCCTAAAGAACATCTAGTTCCACCCCCCCTGCATGGGCAGGGACACCTCCCACCAGACGAGGTTGCTCAAAGCCCCATCCAACCTGGCCTTGAACACTTCTAGAGATGGGGCTTCCACAACTTCCCTGGACAGCCTGTTCCAATGTCTCACCACCCTCACACCAAAGAGTTTCCTCCTAATGTCCAACCTAAACATAAAATGAGAAAGAACTATCCAGTCATGAGCTCTGGCCTCACATTGTACTAGGAATCAGGTTTCTTTTTGAATTGTCATGTAGAATTTCTGAGGTTTGCTTTTGAAAGCTGATGGGCTGACACAGTAGAATTTCCTTTCCTGACCTTTTTCAGCTGACTTCCACAATGTGCCTGAAGAACTGGCAACCTGCTCCCCTGGGATAGCCAAGCTAGGGAGTTCTTAGCTGCTGTTTCTTCCCTGTGTCCTTTTGATCGACATGGATCTCTTTTTCCTTCCTGCTGCTATTCCTGAATGGATTTATACTGCTGTTCAATGAAAATGCAATGTGAGTGCTCTTCTCCACTCCTTACTCAGGGCATTTCTCCTCATTTGCACTCCTGCTGTGTTTTTCACTTACCACTTTTCACTGGTGTGATCCTCCTGCCTTAAATGGCTTTCCTGTGAGATCGCACTGCTCTCAGAACCATTACAAAACATTATAAATCACATACTGTAAAAGTCTTCATTGTACTACATCTTTTCAAGTTCACAAGATTCAGATTGTTTTTAAGGTTTTAGAGAAACCATGTGCCATCTGTGGCAAGGGCGACAGACTGCTTTGTCTGAGTCTGCTTCCTTCTTATTTATTCTCAGTTTTATGCAACACTTCCCCAGTGTTCCATCTACTGGGAAAACAATCATGATGCAAAATAAAATACTCAGAAGGTAGGAAATGCCAAAATAAACTTTACCGTGGCACTATTAATCTCTCCCATTTTGCCCAGCCAGTGCATATTTTTGAATTTTATTAAAAATCTTTGCTAATGAACAGATTGTTTGGTTGCTCAGTGAATCCTCAAGCCCCTGCATTGTGAACAAATAGCTAAATTTAATCCTCTGAAAACCAAGTGGCACAAAAGTCAACACATGTGTCACGAATCTATAAATTGCCTCTTTATGCAATGCTTGATGTGTATTCAAGCCTTTACCCTCATTGATGCTCAAGACCTTAGGCTGCAGGGTAAGTCCTGTACTTTACTAACATAGATTTTATTTTAGATCAAATATAACACACAAAGCTATCTACAGTTTGCCTGTAGTTCAACCTACTCGCATGAAGTTTATCACCTTCATAAAACTGCTGCCACTTCTTTACTCTTCCCCTGATGATTTTTCCAAAGAAATAGTACAGGAAAGGTGAAGGACCTCACTGCTGAGGATGCCACATGCTTCATGATGCTTTCTTTCTGTGGCAAGGGGATATCATATCTGCTTATTTCAGAACCAAATATAAAATAAATACCAAATGCAAATCAACACCAAAACTGCTTATTTCAGTGCTGCTTAGCAAGCGTTTAACAGGAAGTAAAGCTTAAGTCATAGCAGGAATGATACTCCTATATGAAAAACAAAGGATGCAAAATTCAAACATTTAAATATTTTAACATAAAAGTAGAATTGTTGGAACACTGAGAAATTGTGTCTTAGTATTCAATTATAAAAAATAAATAAATAGTTTTAGCCTGATTATATTCTGTAATTCCCTTTTCCTTTTTATGGGCTGAGTTGAGGCAGACACAGATCACAGCTGTGAGCTGTTAACACCAGTGTAGGCTCGTGGCTTTGCACGGGTTTGGCAGACTCACAGTGTTCTGATTTTATCAGTTGTTGCAGACTCAACAGGCTTCCAGGGGTTATCAGTTCTATTTTTCTATCCAGACCTATAGACACTTGTAGTATTTGTGCACAAAAAAAAAAGGAAAAAAATAATAAAATAAAAAAAACACACAAAAATTTCTGATGTAAAATTTCAATAGACAATTTTAATATCTTTCATTTTCTCTCAAATACATATATGGAGTGCCCATTACTTATGTATGGGTATATATATATATGTGAATTTATGTAAACACAGAAAGACAACAGGAGTGTGTGGGTGGTGTGTATAGGTATAGTATGTTTCATTTTATTTTGAATACACATTTAAAAGTGTCTAACATGTTCTGTATGGCTTTAAAAGCATGTGTTTTAGTATTCTATTCACTTCTCAGCCTCACACCAATGAATAATCAACAAGGGATTAAATTAAAATCCAAAGAATGTCTCCTACTTATGCTGGAGGAAGTCAATGCCTCATTCTGCAAGATGTGGATGTGCCCTGGGTACGAACTTGGCACATTCAAAGCCTATTGATTTTATTTCCCATGAAGGGGTCTATCCAGCTCCTACTAATGCCAGTAGGCACCTTTTCACTGACTTCAGTAGGCTTTTGGAGCAGATTTTTAATCTCTTTGCTTTTAGTATGGACTTGCAGAAATCATGAACTGTAAACCTTTATGTTTGACCAGCTCTTTGATATGAAGTGTTTTAGACCCACGGAATTAATTTATTATTTATGGAATGATTTAAATTCAAAGCAACAAGAAATGTGATTTTCTGATACATAAATGCAGTTTGACTGCTCAATGGTACAAAAATGTATTCAGCAAAGTGCTAATCCAACCTGGGCTTTGCACAGACATGTTTTCTAGGAAAAAAAAAAAAAAAAAGGCCATTTTTTCACAAGCAAAAAATACACTTGAAAAAAAAATAAAGTCATCTATCTATTCATTATGAGTCCATTTAGAAATCTAGAAACAATTTTCAGATTTTTAAGTTTTTCATTTAAAAAAAAGCATTTATGCTAACTCAGTTTTAAGGCTGTGGAAATACTGAACACATGGTATGTATCTTTCCACATTTATTTAGTTAAAGCTTTAACAGTACCTTTGTAAGGCAAAACTATTTAGGATATAGCGAATCTTGAAAAAAAGGTTCATCTTAATGGGAAATATCAAGAGGTGGATTTAATCACCTGTTCAGTTAGTTACACATAAGACTCCAGTCCTCTCTCCAGTTGATATCACTGACATGCAGGGCAATAAAAGTTAAAAAATTGCATTTTAATGATTTATTATCAAGTTCATATTCAGAGCTTCAGCCATGCGTCTGCCATTAATGTTAATAGGGGTTACACAGCTAAAGCTGTTAAGAATATATACCAGAGTTAAAAACCTGTCATATGACAGAACATGCATTTTTGTTTAACTAATAAGATTATGGGTCGCAGTAGAAATTCACTGTGTCCTAATGTGAGCAAAAAGAAAAAGGAGGAACTATACACAGCAGAGGCTGGGAAGATTGTTATTGCTAGAAATGAATTTCCACAACTAATACAACCTTCTCTCCATCTCATCCTCAAAAATGCACTTGATGGGAAATGGCTTTGCACATGATGAGCCAGAAAAAAACTTAGCACAAATAAGTTTTCTGGGTCTGATGTGTCCGAGAAAAAAATATGTGCAAGCTTTTCCACCTGTTTAAGGTAGGGAGAAACAGTGAATCTTGCAAAAAACACAATTCAATCTTTCAGACTTTATTGTGTTTTGATTTGTTTACTCTACAAGAGCACCTTGCTGGGGATGCCTAATATGCAGGAAGAGTTGCATCAGCTTTGGGAAGCAATATAAGATCCTGTCTCCTTCTCCTTTCCTGAGCTGTGTTAGTTTGAAGGGAGGCCAGGTTTCCATTATAATCCAACAGCTCAACATGAACCAAAACTGCAGCAGCTGCAACTGAAAGGGAACAGGCCCAGACCACGCAGGTCGGGATGCGTTGAAAGAGATGGCTGAGTGCTGAGAAGATCCCCAGCTGATCTTCCTCAGCACCTTCTCAGAGCTGGTGGGGACAGGACTAGAGGATGTGAGACATGATGTTAGAAGGACTGGTTGTTGGCTTTCCTGCCCAAATGTCTCTCTTCTCCTTCCCTCTGAGATTAAATAAGAAAAGAAAGAATGTATCTGAAATTTCTAACTGTGAAGACATTAGACATTTTCTTTTATGGAACTTACAGAGAGCAGCCATAAGGTCTGGTTACCCAGCCATTGTTCCCAGCATAAAACTGGCTACAGTTGCTGTGAAGATCATCTTATGCAAAGCTGGGCTCTCCGACTTGGTGCTGGAGGGATCAGCCTTTGTCTCTGTACCCTTGGGAGATAACTGCAGCCTTGAGAGTTAGCTTCAACCTGGCTTTCCATCCTGCCAGCAACTGAGCTGCTTCCCTAAACTTTGACTCTGGATTTCACGTGTCGCTGTGTGCGGAGAATGTGCAAAGATAAAAGATTCAAACAAAAGCCATAGATTTGGTAGAGTGATTCTAAAGCTTTACAGTCCTTAAAGGTTTCCCTTCACATAGTAATTAAGCCTCATTTATGAAAAAATATCAGAGGACCTGTGATACAGGTATCTGAGATCAGATATCTGAGGTTCCACATGACAGTTCAGGTGATGGAAAGATGCATCTTGTGTAGTATGGTGTTCATATGACTAACAGGTGGGCAAAGGTCCATGAAATAAGAGTACCCCTTGTAATGAGTCCCGTGACAGGACTCATGGGACATGTCCTCCAGTGGGGGTTTGGATGTGGTGCAGTTTCACACAGTACTCTGGGGTCAGGATTGCAAGACAAAGAGAGGAGAAGCTGCTCAGCAAATGATTGTGCCAAATGGGAAATAGGTCTCAAAAGCATGAGTTCATATAGGTGCTGTGAGGTTTGGCAGGCTTGTAGAGCACCAGCAACAAGGATGAGATGGTAAAGTGCATGAATGCAGTAAAAAATGTGGGCAGAGGAGGAAGTGGCCAACACAAAGCAGCTGTGTGTGGAAGTAGTCCTCTCCACACATCCCCCATGAAAAAGATAGCTTTCACAATAAAGAAAGGTAGTTTGGAAAAACAAGATTCAGTTTATGGCACTTGGATTGCTGAAATTTTTCTTGAGAGGTGGGGAGTATTTTTTTAAATTCAGAATTCTTTCTACTCCAGCAGAGCTTCAGATGTGATAAAGGGTTCTGGTTATGGGTTACGCAAAATTCAAGCAAGATATGGAAGACAGTCATCAGGAGTGCCACTTAGTAAAGCAAAAGTACAAACCTAATTTTGAAGGGAAAAAAAACCACAAAACAAAACAGAACAACAAACAAACAGGAAAATAAATTACTGGCCACTGACAACTGGCAGGATCTTCCTTGGAGCTCATTGCTAGGCTTCAGTGGTGAGGGCAGTTCTGAGTTGGCATGGAAAGGATGTATCTAAGGTAAACCATCTTCTTCTTTTACCTTTATTTGAACAGTGATGTATCTGAATATGAACGAGGGAGAACTTGGAGGTAATAGAAGAACAGTGTTAAATCCTAGGGAGAAAGGCCAAAGGCAGAGCTGGAACCCATTCTGTAGAGTACAGGTTCCCCTGAGGGCCTTGTAACACAGGGTTGGTCATGGAACCCTTCTGGCCTTCATGAATTGAAGAGTTAAGTGGCCAGAAGTTTTGATGTGAGCAGGAAAGTTGGTTATTGTTTATTATAAAAATGCATATTCAATATCAGAGACAAGGAGGGAAGGAAGGAAGGAAGGAAGGAAGGAAGGAAGGAAGGAAGGAAGGAAGGAAGGAAGGAAGGAAGGAAGGAGAGAATAAAATGAGAAGAAAGAAAATGAGAAGAAAATGAGAATAAAATTAGAAGAAAAAGGGAAAATGGGAAAATGGGAAAAGGAAACACCATCAGGCTGGGAATCCAGCTGAGACAACTAGCTCCCAGTGGAAGTTCAGATAACTGTTCAATAGTGGTCCTTATAAATCAGAGTCAAGACATATACTGTGTCTTTTCTTAAGGTCAGAAAAGAGGATTAGCACTCCTAATATCTCCAAAAAAAATGAGGAAAAACCTTGCACAGGAACATGAGATTAATTCCTAGTGATTATGCTAGTTCTGTGTGGTGTGAGAAGGGACAGGCAGAGGAGTATAGAACATCTGGCTGTTCATCACTCAGCAAAGACCAGCTGGCGGCACAGAAAAAGAACTGTTGGCAGGTCTCCCTCAGGTGGTGGAGCTGACACTGCAGAAGTTATTGATAGTTCTCCATTGCAAACTACTTAAGTACTTTTGGGGGGAAAATGGTACCAAAATACAGTCTTGTTTTTCCCTGCATTACATTATAGAACCGTGTTACCTTTGTAACAAGTACTTCCTGTCAAACGGGAAAAAATGTTCACTGTACCAAACATTACGTCTTGAATCCTTCCAGGCAAACTTTAAGGAATTTATTTTAAATTCCAGCTTACAATATTAACCCTAAAATATATGTATGAATGTGGCTTGTAAAATCTTAATGCTGCTAACTCTAAAATATTCCAAAGCAGAAGGAACGTAAGATGCATGATAACATGTTTCTGAGCCAGTAATCTAACTAATCCAATTTAATCAACCCAGTAATCTAACCATAACATTACACAACACTGTAGTACCAGTATCCCTTTTACTTAAAATAAAAAGGAAAATGGAATGTAATGTTCCATTAACTTATCTTGGATATAATAAACTATGAAATTAACTGAAAAATTAGTTGTCTTGTAAAGTCAGTAGGAGCTTCTTATAGCGTCAATCATCCTTTCATTCATAAATCCCTCTACTACATCCTACATCTGTTTGAAAGTATTCACTTGAATTTTAAGTAAAGCTAAGCATTAACCTTCTAGATTCACTGTAGATGATTATAGATTATAAATAGACTATAGAAGATTAAAATTCAAGCTCATTTGATAGCTTGCATATTAAAAAGAAAGAAAAAAAAAAAAAAAAAAAAAAAAGAAAGAAGCAAAGGCTTAACTGCTTTTCAGACTAAGTAAAACCACATATTTTTCTGATGGGGTGATAGAACTTCCTTGAGTGTTTCCCTTTATTTCCTTGTTTTTCCACACCACCAAACACTGGTCTTGCAATTTTTTAATTTTTTTTTTTCCACAAGTTATATCCAGACGTGTAAGCAAAGCCTCTCTATATGTAGCAGTAATAAGTGGCTGCAACTTCAAACACTGAAAAATGGTTGACTACACTTGAAACATTAACTTGGTAGCAGTTGCTGAACAAGAAGCTGAACAAAGACACTTCATCAATTGTCTCCCTAGAAAAGCCTTCCAAAAGTTGTGGTTTAAAGATAAATAGCATTTGAATTCAATCAGACATCTTTCACCCTTCAAACTGCTGACGGAGGCCAAAAGTGGCAGATGCAGCTATCAGATGTACAACCCTTGCACTGATGAGCAAACAAGCTGTGTTTTAACTCTACAGCTTTCACCTGTGTATTTATATAAAACATCATTGTACCATGACATAACAGGAAGTCTTCTCTCCTCCTCACTGTCTGTGTCCTCATCCACACTTTGCACTGGTCTACATTTTGCGACCTAATGGTATAAATTCTCAAGACTGTAGTTTAATCTGGCAGCATACACAGCATCTCACCAGCAGTCCATTAATGTGCACTGGTGCTTGCCTTGGTGTCTACTGCAGGTGAATGAGAGAAGTCGTATCCCTATGTGTCCACAGTAACAATAATTCACGTTCCTCTTTGCTGCCAGTCTAACACTGAATGTCTTCTTGTTTTATGCATCCGCTCAGCACCTCCTGCCAGAACTGCTCCTTTGGTTAGTACACTTACAGACACTGATATCTAATGCATATTTTGGAGGAAGGTTTAGGTCACATGTAGTCTACTTGGAGCTTGTAAGAAAGAGTGAACTTTATTAGGTGAAATACTATTCTGGCAGAAGTCCAGGCAGGGACTACATCTCATAGCAGATGTGGAAAGTGATTGCCCCAGAAGGGCTTCTCAGAGGCCAGCCAAGCAGATTATTCCTCTGCTGGGGCTTCATTGCTTTTTTAGAAAACCCTGCCAGCTTTCGGCCTAGGTGGTATTTAAAGTAGTTATTCATAACTATGGATTTTAGGTCTCGCCATTACAGCTGTAGCACTGCCGAAATTGTTTTTCTGTTGCATCAAAGTAATTTGCAGCACAGAACTTCCACAGATTGTGGAAGCAGATAGTAAGCATAAGAAATAGGAAGGCACTGAGTAGAGTATTTCTCACCTCCGTATGGAGAAAAGCAGATATGCCCATTTTTTTAATTGCTAAAAAGTAAATCTTCAAAAGTATAGCTTGCATTTTAGAACAGAATCACTCACTGTTCTCTCCCTGTTTTAATGTCAGCATAAAGAAAATTGTGCAATAACACAGCAGGTGTTAAACATAATAACGATCTGCACTAGAAAAACCTTTATCTGATAACTAAATTAAGAGGAAGTTGATGGAAATGGTCTAACTGAATATCTGTACCTGGATGATGATAGACTGCTTGTTCTTTCCTCCCTTTTAGTTTAGGCAAATGAGTGGCTGGGATCTGACCCAATTATTCTGTTTCATTTCTGAAGATAACTTGGAACATGTCTGGATATGAACAGATGCTGAAACACTCTGAGACATTAATTTTTAATGCTCAGGTTCTTCTCTGTCAAGTAATTTGGTTTATATAATACAGAGATCAGTAATTATTAGACCTCATTGAGAAGCTCTCTGCTTCGAAATTCCCTTTGTGCCTATTGTTGCATTTAGGCCAGTACTGATCTTTCTAAGCCTGAAAGCTTGGCCTTTTGGATTGTTTTATGGAATTCATTAACACCCCAAACTGTACTGATTTTCAATTTATTGGTGTGAATAGGAGACTTTCCACTGAGTTAAGCCCTGAAAAATGTCTCAATCTCTTTGAGTTGCATATAGCCGTCCCATGCTTTAGGCATCTGTGTGATGGAGAAACAAAGCTCATAGTATCTTAATATAGAAACCGAATGTCTGCCTGGTTATAGTACTCCATTTTCCATTGCTTTGATTCAAGTTGCCTCAAAGAGGCAAGCATTCCCAAATCATTTCCAAAACACACAAGGAACTATTCTATTTTTTTACTTATTTGTTTCCCCAAATTTACATTACTAAAAAAATGTCCAAATAAATGCTTTTTTTCTTACAATTCTATTGTAAAAAACTTAAACTACACAATGTTTTTTTTTTTTATTGTTGTTAAAAGATATATTGTCTCAGTGCCTTGAGCGGCCATTAGATTTACAGCATCATTTTAATTTGTAGGGGCTACATAGGGGTTTGGAGATTCAGGGCTTTGCAAGTGTAGATGTGTGAAACGTGTATTTACCATTTTATGTGCTAACCTTTAATATGCTGAATGCACATTGATTTGAGAGCAATGTATTTTTTTAGTACAACAAATGGACTTTAGGAAAACAGACAAACAGGCAAACAAAAACACACCCCAAGAATGTGAGGATCTTGGTGAATGATTCCACCTTCCTAAACAGTATAGAATGACTATACACTGAGTGTCTCTGTGTCTCTTACAGAGATCTTTGTTCATGTTTCTGAACTATATAGACCCTTAGTTAAGGTCCATAGAGTCTAGAATATAATACATTGGTATGAAATTATCACCTTTTTAACCATATTTTGTGCTGTGGACTGAAAGTCTGTTCTGTTTTTTCTTTTCCTCAGGATCTTGTATATGTCTTTTTTAAATGTCTAATACATGGGATCTTTACCTTCTCATAAAACAAACATCTTGTGATTACAGGCATTGTTTTCTCATTCTGTATGTCTGTGACTTTATTACTTTTCTCAATGACAAAAATATCATGATGAGCCTTTGTTTTTTTATTTATTATTTTTTAATGTCTGGTTACCAAGTGTGTTAGCCTTCAGTTATCACCCATAGAACTGCAAAAAGTTGCAAAAGTCTCTCAAATAAATAGTGGAATCCCATTGTAAACAAGTCTCTGTGTTACAGAATGATGCTCCTGTACATACTGTAGTGAAGAATTTGTGGAAGCAGAAAACTACCTGTTCTCCCCTCAGGGCACTGAAACTGTGGTGTGTCATTCTGTATTGCTTATCACTTAAGGCATAGAATGAGGTAACAGGGAACAATATTGAATAGGCTGCAGAAGGAATAAACGCATCAGAAACTATTTCATCTGCACTGTGCTGGGGTGCTTAGCAGAGCTCTTACTCAGCTTTTCTACTCAGAAAAGAAATCACTGCATAAAAAATAACACTTGAGTCCTAAGCTATGGTTTAGTTACTGTTAGCAAGTGAAAATGAAGCCAGCAGGCCAAAACAAGCAGTTCTACAGAGGAAAAGGAAAGCACTAATGAATATCTAAGTTGTACTGTTACATGTATATTTAAATTTATGCATATTGTTTCTTTATTTATTCCAAATGTATTCCATGCCTATGTATACATATGAATATGTATATATCTATTTGTAATTAGGAGGGGAACTGCTCCCTATCTCATGTTCCTGGGGGAACATATCTCCTTTAATTGTATTCCAGCAGACTCAGAGGAGTCTGAGTCTGATCTGACTTGTGCTGCGACGTATATATGGATTCTCAGAAGGCACCAAGAGATATATGCAGAATAGTTCCTTAAGACAGGCACATCTACCCAAGTCCTGCTTTTGACTCAGCTGACTGTAATAATCACGACTAAAACAGAGACCTGAGACGCAAAGGCAGCCAATGATGACCCTAGAGCATTCATCCCTGGCATGGGACAATAAGAAACATTGCAGATGAGGCTTTCACGATACTAGCTATGGCTACATCACTACCTTCATGGCATTCAGCATCTTCTCTCAGGATTGCATAAGTTTTGCCCTAGTTTGTGCTTCACAGAGGAAGCAGGAAGCAGCCCAGTATTCACTATACCAGAAAGCAAAAGGGTATAGAAGGGGGAAAGACATGTTTTAGCCATACATTTTCAGAATATCTTCTTCTGTACAGATAGGGATAAGCAAGTTTTACATGGCATGACATGTTGATACATGTTAACATAGATTGAGATGCAGAGAGTTTGCTCAGCCATAAGAATGCTCCAGAAGTCCTAATGGAGAGCTCAAGCCAATAACAACCAGGGAACAGTGTCTTAGAGTTTGTGTTCTTTTATACTGGTTCTTTTCTTATTTACAATGTGATTTTATTGACTTATTTTAGGTCTGTGCCTACAGTCTGCAATGGGTCGCATTAGAGTTTCTTGTGTCAGCCCACTACAATGGGATACCATGTGTGAGAGCAATGTTGTTTAATAAACCATGCAGTGTGACTGCCTTGCCTCCTGTGGAAGGATGGTAAACAATGTTGCATCAAATTTATCTAGCTATGGAAAGCTCAGGCAGTAACCTGTTCAGATAGCTTTTACAAGCCAATATATTTTTCTTCTTTTTAAATGTAGTTTTATTTTTCGTACTTTAAAAAAAAATAATAAAAAAAAAAAGCAGGGCTGATAAATAAACAGATAGAACAGAATATTAGAAATGTTGCCCAAGCAAATTCAGAAGCCAGTCAGAAAACTAAAAAAGAAGGAAACTAATTTATCCAACAGCAAAAACTCTACAATCTTCCCAGACTTTATGTAAATTCCTTATTTTTAACCTATGGAGAGCAGATGGAAAAACAAACAAACAAAAAAGGTATCTATGACTAATCAAGTCTATGAAAATGACAAAGACAAGATAAGAAAAAACATGGGGTTTTCTGGTATATAGCTCTGCTATTTATGCCTATTTCTGTACAGCACATTTTCTCATGACTTAAAAAAAAAAAATCTATTTGGATGTAAACAGATTTAAAAAATCACCTTGGGAAATAGTGCAGCAGCCAGTTAGAATTATCAGACAGATGTTTTATATCTTATAGCCCATAAATTTGTAATACATTTATATATACATGCTTTAGATGCAATATCTACAATGCATCTATTCACACTCTAAATCTTCTGTCAAAAGAATATGAAACAAAAGCACAGGAAGTTGTTTAAATGTTCGATTCCTGTTTCTGAGAATGAAATTATTTTACATTTGAATGAGTAAGAGTAAGAGTGAGAATTTCTGTGAACAGTGTAGAAATGTTGAAACATGGTCCTTAAAGTGATGATTAATGTTTAATCATTAAGTCACTTTATAATTATGGTAAGCAGTCATATAAGCTACAAAGTGTGTAATAGCTGTGTCTAATTATACATTGGTGCTATTTCAGTATCAAAATTGTGTGCATTGCTCAATATTTATTTTTATGCTAACAATGCTATGAAAAAAAAAACCACATTGAATATATAGGAGTTTAGTTTGTCCATATGCATTAGAACATAAATGCACTTTAATTTGATACACACTTTCAGACATTTCTTGCAGTTATATGTATGATTTTATCAACAGACAGGGCTATAGCACTGGTAAATCTTCCCAGTTTTTTCAGTTGTTTAACTGTAAGGACACAGTTAGTTTTCTGTTCTCTTGCAGTAGGGAATCCAAGTGTCTTATGTCATTCTTTGAGTGGATCTGCCCTACTTTATCCTTACAGCAGGATGCTGCTGTTAGTTAAATCCAAGGGCTGATGAAGCTCAGGATCACTCAGGTGTGATGTTGGCTGTTTTATTTGGTGGTCAGATGGTTCCACAGCAGTGGTCATGGTGCCCATTAGGAAATGCTGGATGCATTGGTTATAGGAACCAGCACTTTAATGTCAGATTGAACCACCATCATAACAAATTAACCTACATTTTAAAGTGGGAAGTTTGGAGGTTGGGTTTGTTTAATATTTTTCTGATTATTTATTCTGATAATTCAGATGGTTATAAATGTCTGTTTCCGACTCGATTTACTTGTACACAGTTTATAGTCACTTGTTCTTTTGCCTATTGTTGTGTGCTTATTGCCTGTTGCCTATTATCTTGTTGTTTAAATAATTCTTTACCTTTGCCAGTGTTCACCCTATTACATGTTTTTAGTGGCATTGAGTGACCCCTCAGCTGCTTTTCCCTGCAGCAAACAAGAAAACACTGTCTCCTGTTCTATAGGAGTCTCTGCACCCAACTGAGCACCACAATGCCCCAGCCTCTGGTTTTGTCTGTGAATATTTTTTTCTTTTTGCACAGGTGACCAGAACTGCACACAAAGCTCTGCCAGAATCATCTATGACAGTGGCACATCCCACCTTCTACTGCTTTTGTTTAAGGAGCCACTGACTATACTTCAAAACACAGACACACACCTAATAGCATCACAGAAATGTCACTCGGTAACAGTGTATCCAGTAGATCTTTTTCCTCTTCAGTCACCTCCAGCTGGTAAAGTGCTAGATCTTGGCAAAGATTTCTGGGTCTTATCCTTAAGTGCATGCCTTTGAATTTCACATTAATGATTTTTATTTATCACAATATATTTGTAGATATAGTATCCCTATGATAATCTAGTTCTTCCCTTGACAGTAGTTCCCAACTTCCTCTGTTTTTCAACTTCCATCACAATCAGCTACAGTAGTAACTGCAGAAGTAACATAACATGTAAAAGAACCCCAACAAAACAACAAAAAAAAACTACAAACAAAAAAACAACAAACAACACCACAACAAACAAACAGGGTGATTGAAGCTAACAGATTTCACTGAGTTCTTTCTGAGAAGTGCCAAAACCTGTTCCATTCCATCTAACAGTTTTTAGGCAGCAACATTTTCCATCCAATATATTGTAAGGGCTGCTAACAGGGAGAAGTTAATTCTCAGGTTTGGAAAGCTAGTCCCCTTCCAGGATTTTCCCAAAGGGTGCCAAACTGCAGACAAGAGTTTAAGATTCAAATTTTAAATCACACTCAAGCTCAGAAACAAATGTAGGCCTAAGCAACAGTAACAACATAACCTGCCCAATGCAGGAGGCCATGAAGGCAGCCTTTGAAGGCTGTGCATTGAAGATACAGTTGTTTCTCTCCATCAAGCTTTAGTTGTACTGCTAGCTATGACTAAACTATTGCAGTTACATTACTAAACATGTATGTGACTCAGAAGTATTAAGAGATTTGGGCATCACAGTGTCTGCAAGAGGAAAAAGCAACTTTAAACTGAAACATGTAAACTTAAAATGTACTTCAAGGACATTAATAAGAAATATCTAAAAAGATGGGATTACTAAATCTTTTATCATACAACATCACAGTATCAAATCACAGGTAACTAGGGACAGATAAGCAAAAAGAGAGCATTTCAATTTCAGTAAGTGGATGTCAGGAATCATGATGCTTTAAAAACAACATCCTGGCTCAGGATAATCTACTTGTTATCCAGCCCCTTAAACTGAACAGGGAGAAAGGTCCTTATTGTAGAGCATGCTTAAGAAAGCATTTTATCTCTAGGGGTTTTTTTGTGATTTTGTTTTCATTTTACAAATCTGTGTTTGAAAATAACTCATGTGGCTTCATTCTTATATAGCCATATAGTTAGGTTTCTCATTTCCTGGTACAGAGCAATCATTAAAACAACATTACTGGGACTTTGTCAAAGTGTCAGTGTCACCCTTTTGGATTTTTCTAGTGCATCCCAAGGCAGCAAGGTACATCTCCAATGAGCTGCCCAGTTTGCTTTTAGGTATACAGAAATTTACAAACAGAGCATCATTGTCCAGGAAATGTAATTATTATATAAAAAGAAATAGCTGAGAAGAATGTTATCACTGCAAGCATCTGAAAGTATGGAACTTAGGCTTCTAAGTCACTTAAATTTCAAACAAAAGATTTCACCCTTAGATTCAGCAGCACTAGAACCTATGCACATAAGCCATGTAGGTTAATTTTTAAATGTTTATGCTGTGTGTAGCTTTTAGGGAATTAATTTATGACATTGACAATCTAAATTTTCCATTCCTTTCTGTAAATTTTCTGTTCAGCAG
>NW_009954407.1:3518475-3519608 GCF_000747805.2 Chaetura pelagica
CAGGAGGGCTTCAATTGAGTTATAACTCAAGCATGCAGTTATTAACATTTCTGCAGTCATGTCTTTAAAGTGGTCATTATGGTCAGGAACTTGCTTATGTAAAATCTTATTCATCAGATGCACTGCTTCTACACATTCAGTCTTACCATTTCATTAACATTTGCTTCTTTGAGTGGCAAAAATCATTATCAGCACCAAATCAACACAACCATGAGATGGTGATCTGCTTCTCTTCTGAATGGCAAATCACTTGCAGAATTACTAACTAAATAGCATATTCACTATTACAGCTTATATGTCAGGCAATAAGAGAACAGAACCGAATTTGTTTTCTGATTAAGTGATTCTTTTTTTCCTCCTCATTGTTTACAGAGCAAGAAAGCATGTTTGCTTACAGGACAAGGGAACACAGAATTGCATTGCTGTGTAGAAAGTGTTGCTTTACAGAATGAAACTGCACCTCAATATATTTGCGTAACTGCAAACAATATCTGGAAAATAAATCATTCAGCGGTTGTATTTAAAAAAAAAAATAAATCATGCTCAATGTAGGAGGCCATGAAAATAATATTTAAAAAGGTTTTACAGTCAAGATAAACATGTTTTGCAAGATATTTTAAGTAGCTTATTTAATTACATTAAAAACAGTAAATAGCTCAGATCCCTTCCTCCCTTCCTGAAAATGCAAAGAAAATTCAATAACAATTTTGCAAGAAAGCAAAATAACAGGAAATAATTTTTGTCACTTATATTTCCTACTTTTTAGGGAGATTTTTAAGTCTTCTTTTTTCTTACTCTCACTGTTGATGTCAAAATTCTTCAAGCAATATTAATTAGTTTAGAAAAACTCAGGAAGTGTAGCAGAGTCTAGTTTATTTGTAAAATCAGTACAGATCATTCTCATTTGCCAGATTGTTTCAACACCTTGTGGTAGACAGGAGACTGAATTCTACATGTAGCCCTTGGGACATGAATATACATAACGTTTACACTACAGAAATAACTACACTTTTCCTCACCCTTTCCCTGTTTGCAATGTCCAGTGCCAGGAGAAGAAGTTAATGTAATAAAAGGGCTGAAGGGAAGATTAAGAAAACTGAGAAACCCTGCACTGCCATTGCTTCTGTCCATGA
>NW_009954407.1:3519643-3521970 GCF_000747805.2 Chaetura pelagica
ACTTTGGCAAGGAACAGAAAGGTAGATGCTCTGTTACCAGTCTCCTCCTCCAGTTCCACCAACCCCACAAATCTGCCTTTTGGGCAGGTTGCAGTTCTGTGGCACTTCAGTTTAGTGGGCACTTCATCACATATTCGTAATCTTTATGCAAAAAATATTCTGTGCTTTATTAAGCTCTTAAAAAGCAATGTCCCTTAGCAACTGGGGGCTGCTCAGCACACAAAGAAGGTGGTAAGCCAGTCCTGAGCTGAGTGATATTTCCTGACAGGGAGATAATACACTCATAATAGGATTCAATTTTAAGTGTTTGCTTGGCTCAAAACCACAAGTAATGGCATGCCATTGTGGTGTAATTCTTGAAATAATCATGCACATCCTAGTTCCTTACCGATGAAAGCACTTTAATTTAACCAAAATATACAGTCCTGAGTAAACTGTGTTATTTATCTGAAAGCTGATTTCTTACAGAGCCAAGAGACTGTTCTTTTAACCACTAATTGGTGTTTTCCTCATTTGATAGATTTTAGAACTCTTAAGACTTCTTTCCTGCCAAGCTGATGTCAGCTGAATCCATCTAGTAATGTTCTATTTATATCAAGTTTACACATGTCTCACTTGAACATATTTTTAAAATATTTCATTGAGATGTTACTGTGAAAAAGTTGAAAACGTGTCTCCCCTTAAAAAGTAGTTGCCAAAAGAAAATCTGTCCAGTTTCATAAAACTTACAATAACTCAAAAATCACTTACAGTCATTTATACAGATTCATACACTATTAATGCATTGATATGTGTTATACAGAGAGATTCTTTAGTGGTAAGAAGAATGGTAATGACAATAAGGGTATTGTCAAATACTGGAAACTGTATGCTGAGAATCACTTTTAAATAGTGGAAGTGTGATTCCCCTTGGAAGCAAAGTGAAGTCCAGCTTTTGAAGACTCACAATCTATATCAGGGATAAAACATTAAAGAGTAAGGACTACATTGTGTTTCATTTCTGCACAGATGAATGCAAGGACAGGAGCATGATAACTGCACATTTTCTCCTTGTACCTCTGTGTTAACTACCATGTGTTTTGCAAACAAGTGAAGAACAAGGTAATAGGGCAAGAACAGAGAGTATAAAGAGTTTGGTGGAGATGGAGGTCTAGGCTCATTCTGTTTGACTTGACTGAGTCTCCTAAATAGGGTGCTAGTAGTAGTAGGTTGCCTTTACAATCAATGGCTGGAGGCAGATGCCTCTGGAGGGCAACTTGACCCACTTCAATAAGTGACTGGGGACTTGCTTTCTCTCTCTATGTTGATCCTGAACTCAAATGCTATGAGTCCAGACCAGAATGCAGACTTTATCTGTTGCCCTTGTGGCTAAGAAAGTATATGTGTGTATGCTTAGAAATGAGTTGCAGTTGGCTTGCAGAAGTGATCCAGTGAATATTAACAAAATTTAGGTGCCATATGGCTTGTTGCAACTGGCAGTAAAATACAGGAGCCTTTGCGTTTTTTAACACAGAAGCAGGTAGCACCTGAAGAAGCTAATTTAATTACAAACTGAAGGCAAAAGCAAATATATTTTCTTATAATTTGCATACTTCTTAGTGAGTTACTTCTGTATAATCTACCTAAAGAAATCAAGAAATACATTCGTTAAAAGCAATCATGATGTTGGGATTTATGGGGTTTTTTTATTATTCTTTTTGGAAACAATTTATTAATGAGAACCAAGTTGTCTGTTTAGGTCACTTCATTTATTCATTGCTCCCACTGTACAGAATTCATACTCTGATTCATACTTGATTGGATTGCTGGGTCACAGAAAATAGATTACTGTTAAGAGACCAGACCCATGTCAAATATGTTTAAATGGAAGAACATTTATTTTGTAATGTCATTGTTGCTTTGGGTCCAATTTGAGAAAGTAAATCTCTAAGAGAGTACTGTTAGGCCTCGGAGGCAAAAAAAATCGGAGGAAAATCACTTTTCTGTGTGCTTCAAAAGAATCCTCAAAAGAATTTAAGAAATTAATCCCAACTACCCCGAAATGATCTACAGAAAGTTGTCATTAGGATAACTTATGGTTTGTTGAAATACACCAATATCTGCCAAGGCAATATGAAAGTCTTTGAGGGAAAACATTAAGGGATTCTGCCAGCAGCAAAATATTAAACTCTTGACACAAAGGAAAGCAGAGGATACTCATTTGTCAAGCTTCAGCTTTGCTCTACACTGAGTGTAACAAAGCATGCAACCTGCAATAACAAGCCTAGAGCTTTAGCTTCAGACATTTGAAGCTGTCCTCTCCATTTCACAAGCTAATCTTCCCTACA
>NW_009954407.1:3522016-3566116 GCF_000747805.2 Chaetura pelagica
CCTACACAAGATTCCCATTACTACCCAGCTGATGGACCTTGTGATTTCTATGGACCACTGCTCCAAAAATTTTAGTGCCTTACAGAACACTAAGCTGGAACAGATCTCAGATCATCCAATCTATCTGCCTGTGCCATAAAAGCAAAATGAAGATTAACTACATTCAAATTGTTTCTTAAAGCTTTTGCCTAGCTAGTTCTTTGATTTTTTACATATTTCCTCCTTCTCTAGTATCTTGCCCAAAGCAAGAATAATTTTTTAATTCAAATTTCCTTTCATATTAGACCTTGTTCACAAAATGGCCTGAAATTCAAGTACAAAAATAGCAGTGGGATATGCAGTATATATTTAAGGAGTTGTATAACCTAAGAGTAAAAGGTTCCTTTGAATGATGAAGTTGCTGTGCATAGTTACACTGATTTGCAGGTTGACACATTGGAAAACTTTCTTACAAGCAAATTCAGCCCATATTTCTTGTTTTGACTAATGTATCCAGCCAGAATTAAGAAAGAGAGAAAATGCAAGATTACTTTTTATTATGCTCATACTGCACAGATCTTGAGGCCAGATGAAGACTAGGCAATATGTAACATATTAGGTACAATAATGTGCATCCATATGAATAGTTAGTATATCTGGCAGCTTTCAATGCCAATTCCTCTAATTCCTTGATACATCAAGCAATAGATTCCCTTTCCTCATTGTTGTGCTAGGAATGGAAATGTATAAAGGAATAATAGAGCACATCTCTGTCCTGAAATAATACCCCTGAGCAAGGTAAAATCTCATGAGGTGAAGCCACCATCTTAAGTAATCACCAGAGCAGGAAAACTGGGAAAGACTTTCACCAACCCTACAGAATATGCCACTTTTCTTCATATGCAGTTAAAAACACTGGCTACAAGAGGAGAAAAGGAGAAGTATGACTGCAGAATACTGCCTCCAAAATTATTGGCATGTGTGACAATCCCTGTCTGAAGAAACTATTTTCCCTGAGTAAAATTTAGCCAAAAATTTTGTGGAATGCAAAGGAATACTGCATTTTTTCCCAGGTCCCACAGAAGACTGTTGCCAATGAGTGAGTCTGGCTGCTAGTGAGAAGCTTTCCTCCTCTTTCCAGGGAAGAAGCCCGGTTTTCTTCTCATTTTATTTCTCTCTTTTTTTACTTTTTTTTTTTTTTTTTCTTTTTGCATGTTTTATCCTGGTTTTTTTCATTGCACATCTACAGAAGTCCTGTTCCCCTATACGTAAAAAAACATGCATCTGCCCTGAGTAATTCTGTTTTTCTGGCCTTAAATTGTTGTGGATAAGCCATGAGAATGTGTCCTGATCTTCCTGATCTATAAATCAGTGGTGAGTGTTAAGGAATGGCTGACTCCATTAGGCTTGGGTCCCCAGAAGGTTTCTCCTTCCATGTTAACCAGGGCAACTCTGGGTCTGTAAAATTGCCATGGCTGAAGAAACTGGACACAAGAAAGAGGACACAGGCATGTGCCACCACATGCACACATACACACACACAAGCACAAACGTGTAGAGGATGCTTTTCCTTGATCCTGCCTCGCTTACACACACTCATTCATACATGCATTTGCCCTCTGCATGTTCTCTTCCAGACAACCAGTAAGTTTTTTTATTACAAAGGCCAGTTTGTGGTGGACTATAGGAAGAGGAAGGTGACAGTGAAGCAGAAAGAAAAAGAAGTTGTGCATATGTGTGTGTGTGTGTACATATGCCAGAGGAAAATAAAATAAATATTAATATCTTTTCAATTTAGACAAATATTCTGCAGGAATATGTAGTAAACTGCAGAGCTGATGATAGCAGTTCTCCAGTGGAATGATTTTGAGTGGGATGATTTCAAGCAATGAATAGGAAATGAGTATTTCATGTCCCCAGCTATAACGGCCTACACATTCAAAAGGCAGGTAATACTGTCATCTAAACAACTTGTACTTTAGATCCCTAAAAACTTTATCATAACTCACACTAAAATTAACTTCTTAATTAATGACAAATAGACACTGTTGAATAAGGAATTCTTAAAATTTGCCTTTTTAAGTTATACATTTTAAGAATATTAATAATACTACTCTTTGAGTAGAAATATACTTTATGAGAAGTGCTCTGAAGTATTAATTCCCAGAATGTATGTACAGAGGCATTTTATTTCAGGTTGATTACTGCTATCAGCTGCCTCCCTTTAAATGTCTCTAGATAATCATAGTTTAATGAGAGATTTATTTCATGTGACTACATACTTGAGTGTGGATCTGTTCTTAAGTCTTCCTGCACAGTACCTGATGTCCTTGGAATATATCTTCTCACTGAATACTAGTTTAGAGATACTTTGTACTTTTACACAATGCACTCAAGAGAAATAATGGATAGAACAGCTGGTGATGATTAATTTTTTATACAGGAAAGTGGTATTGAGAACAAATTAACTGAAGAAAGTAATATAGATGTTTGGCAAGGGGGCATAAACATAAGGTATTTTTGATGGAAATGAAGAAAAAAATCAATGGTTTTGGGTTGCTGATGCTGTGCTCTCTCCTTCAGTTATAAATTATAAAATGAAAACAGATGGAAGTTGGTTCTCCTTCTTTTATCTTCCTTATCTGCATCTAATACAATGATCTTGTTAGCTATTAAAAAACATGGCATATTCCTTCACTGTGCATTGCCTTCCTCTGAGTTTATTTAGCTCACCAACAAGACACTGCAAGATTCAGACACTCCTGAATGGAGTCTACAGCTTAAGAAATACAAAAAGCTTGAACGTCTGTCTTGTAACATTTAATACTATTAATTAAAATAGTTGTCTTAAAGTTACTTCCTTTTTAAGGCAATTATAGAAGAAATCTTGTGGGGGTTGTTTACTTAACAAGCCAGCAGAATTCCTGAATTATCAGTATTGAAGTACAGCAGCTAGGAAAGAAGAATCCCTGTCTGATGTTCAAGCTATGGTCTGGCTGAGGAGCAGTTCTGCAGAAAAGGCTGTGGGGGTCATGACAGAGCAAGCTGAACATGGGCCAGAAGAGTGCCCTGGCAGCCAAGAAGGCCAACATTACCCTAGACTGTATTACAAGCAGCATAGACAGGAGACTGGGGGAAGTGACCTTCCCCTCTGCACTCAGTTGTTAGACTACATCCAGAATATTGCATCCAGCTCAGGAAAAGACTTTGATAAACTGGTGCAAAGTCAGCAGAGGGCCACCAGGCTGCTCAAAGGGGTAGAAGCACTTGCCTTGTGAGAAGCTTCTGGAGGAAAAGGGCTTCTTCAGCCTTCAGAAGGGAAGGCTGAACAGCTGCTTGCCAGTATGTGTAGGGAGGTTACCAAAACAGATAGGATAAAACACTTCTCGGTAGTGTGTGGTGGTGGGACAAGGGACAATTGGTGTGAGTGGGACCAAGAGAGGCCTAGGCCCAGCAGGCTGCCCGGGGAGGCAGCTCAGCCTCCGGCCTCGGAGGAGCCCCGAGCCGCCCCGTCCCGCCGGCGCTGTCCGCGGTGCTGATGCTGCCGCGCGAGGCAGAGCAGGTGCTGAGCGCAGTCTGGTGTTCGGCAGCAAAACAGGTATTGGGCCCTAAACGGAACGCAGGCTGTCATTGCATTATATGAACTGCCTAACTCTGCTGAGACATGAAGCTGTTCTTGGAAAAGTGGCAGTGAAACTCTGATAGCATACAAGGAAATGGAATAAGTCAGTAGCAGAGACTCTTCACATTCCAGTTCAGTGGCAGAAGGACACCATTCCCTGCTGGAGAGAGACAAAAGAGACAAAATTTACTGAGTCAAAGTTTTAAATTCAATCTGATGAGCCGTTTCTTATATGCATTTTTAAAACACCAAGGAAGAGAAATTTGGAAAGTCCATCTAAGGACTCAGTGCATCCACACTTCTTTTAAACCAAACATAATGACTTTGGACTAACAAAACTTATGCTGACTGTACTAAAAAGATTGATTTTTCTTTTTTAGTAGATGCTCTTCTGACTTTCCATAAAAGGATGCTATTTATGCCTTTTAAAATATTTATTTGGCAGCCGTTGCTGGAACTCCTGAATGTTAATTAAGATGCTGGATAAATGCTAGAAAATATTTCCATCACCTTTGTCTTCCATTGATTTAAAAAGACCGAAGAATGGAAACTAAGTATCTATTGCCAACTAAAATAGTGGGCACTCATCTGAAGCCAACGAAAAGCACATTTCGTACTTCAGTCATTTTCAGCATTTGCTACCCTCATGCAGTAAACAACACAAGAAAAATTTTCTACTGATGGGAGATGATTAGGAGGTCCATTTGTGGATGTGAGCAGATTACAGACATAATTAGCAATACCCTAAGTTCTCAGAATAAGAAGAGCATTTGTTATTGCAATGAGCACAGAAAGAATTTTAAAGTGTTGTTGTCTTATGTTATCCTTATAACTTTTGAAAGAGTAATTTCTTACTAAATTTTATCACAGAAGGTATTTATATATCTACCTTCTTGTGCTAAAGGGTTTGTTAGCATTTTCAAAGTGAATTGAAGATGTCAATATAAATAATACATTTTCTTCTTTTTTTCAAAATTTGGTATTCATCCGACAAAGATTTTTATATGCATTTCTCAACATCTCTGGCTCTGTAGCAGGACTTCTAACTCTTAGAAAAGAAGATATAAATACTCTATTTATTTTTCATTTAGTGAAAGCAGTAAAACAAACAACCTCATTTTCTAACTGTTCTCCAATCAAAAAGAAATTCAGTATGTTTTCAGTCCTTTTTAGTAACAATTTTATTATCTCTTATATAGATTAACAGAAAAGTCAGTCTTGAATTATTCCAGGGGGTATTTTTTAGTGTTTTCTGTGGGCATAAGTACATAAAAATAAAACAATACAATAAAATACCATTCTAAAATAATAATGAGTATGTTTAGTATGACGTGTGAAAGCTCCCATTAGAAACTTCGTGATTTCAGTCTTTAAAATCAGCTCAATAGGAAGGTCTTGGTACTGTTTTGATAGGAAATATCAATGCCTTCTTTTTAAAATGCCAAGTCATGTAATCATTTAAGAATATAATTCTTACAGACATAGTTATCTGTTTTCCTTCTGGTTTGTTATTTTCAAATCTTCACTGAGACAGTATTAAGTCATCACATGGTGGTCCTAAACAGGGGGAAGAAAGTGGCAAGCTGAGATGTATATAAGTTCTGTTGCTGTACTTCTTTATTTTTAATATAAGTTTAGTCAGTATTGACTGCAAAGCAAAGACTTAACATGTTTTAAATAAAACTTCAGCAATCAATTGCAAATAAGGCATTTAAATTTCTCATTCACAGAGGAGAGTAATTACCCAGGATTACTCAGGCTTAAAAACCACAGTGTCTCTCATTAAGCCTTATTAGTTGGGGAAAAAAAAAAAAAAAAAAAAAAAAAAAAAAAAGGATTTCATGGTATTATATAACAATAACACGTAACTCAGTATGTGATAAATACCTTATGATCATGCACAGTGTCAAATGATATAACACATCTTGTGACTTGGAACTGATGAAGCAAATTAAGCAACTGAAGAAACACTAGGAAAACAGCAAAGCAAAGCAGTAGATATTAATAGCAGAATTTAATGATCTTTTAAAATGTTCCCAGCAAAAATTACTCAATCTGACACTCAGTTCCTATGTAGACCTTCTGTCTTCATCCACATTCTTTTCATCTTAGTAGAAGCTGCACAATGTACATATGTTTCCCAAAAGAAAAACAGAGTAATAGGAATCACAACCATAAAACAGAGCTAGTGCTCCCTCCTCAGTAAAGGCATGATAAAATGGTAGGTCCTAGGCACTCTGAAATATTGCAGCTCTTGCTATTGGATATTTCCTTTTGCTGTTTCTCTTCTCAGTTTTCTGTAGACAAGTGTCTGGTTTACCTACCTTCTAATCTAACTTTCATCTACTTAAACTAGCAGAAGCATGATGAAATCTGTAGTCTTTTGATCTACCTACTCATTGGCATATTTAGGCCAAAGCATCCAAAAAAGTCCATTAATTTTACATGCCTCCAGTATTTATTTTAGGAAACTGGGTCTTACATTTTGATAACCTCTCTCATACCTATAATCAAAACTGTTAAATTTCAAGAATTAAGAAAACTATTCTCCCCACGATTCAGGTTGAGTCTCAGGAAATGTGTGCATGCCTGACCTCCATGCTGAAAGAAGATTGCCCCATGAGTCACTCAAGCTCTTATGTTCACCTGTGAAAAGTTGTTCAGAGCCCTAGCATTAATTTGAAGAACAGGAAATGTACTTGCACCTCTAATTGCAGTGCTCCTCTCAATCTAGACTTAAGACTTTTAAGTGTGCACTTCAGAAAAATTGTTGTAAAGGATGCTGAGGTGTTAAAAACACAGAGAATGCCTAGTTAGTCTACAGTGGCTACCTACCTACACGCTGATACTGACATTCATTTTATCACTTCTGAGGTTATCCATCATGATTTCACTGGATTTCCAAACACCTTCTAATTTAGCAAAACCACAAAATGTAGCAAAAACGAGAATAACTTTAGATTGATTTTCAGTGACAAAAAAACTTCTGACAGGCTCTTTGATTGGAAGCTGAATACATCTTCTGCAGCTTTTAAGGAAAAAAAATACACTGCTGGAACATTCTGTTCCACAGAACTCTCCCACACTCTCACATGTGCTTGTCAATAGTATCATCTTCACAGTGATATTTTCTGTGAAAGGAACTAGAAAGGTACCAGCTGTTTGCTCACTTTCTACAATGTAAAAATAATTTCATAACAATACATTTATCAGTGACTGGCAGAAAGCAAATTAATTTGGCATCTCTGGACCAAATATTTGGACTGAAAGAGCAAAAATGCTCCAAGTGACTTCCGGTAAAATAGTTGTTCAGGTTGCAGGGGCCTGGATTGCACACTTTACCAAGTGCTTTAAATCTCTGAAGTCTTCAGTATAGTTCAAGTTATTAGAATAGTCCCTCTTTTTTTGTTGTTCACTTTTTTTAGTTTACTGACTTCTCTGGAAATATTATTCAATATGCAGCTTTTCAAATAACTATCTCCTTCCCTGAATAATCAAAAATAGCTCAGACAGTTTATTGGCTATATTGGGAAGAAAAACCTGAAAGCTTCACAGAATCATAGAACAGTTGAGTTTGAAGTGCATTTCTTGATATTATCTAGTTCAGCCCCCTCACACCTCATGCTGCCATGTTCAAGCCAGCTAGAGCAGGTTACTCAGGATATTGTCCACTCCAGTTTTGAATTTTTGCAAATAATGGAGACTCCACAACCATCTCAACTACCAAGAGGTTGCATTCTGCTTGCTTTAGGCTTTGCATCCTTTTGGCTGGCAAAAAAACCCAAACAAAACAATAATTCATTCAACTGATAAAATCTGGAGAAAAAGAACAAAAGAATATGGAGGAATAAATCACATTGTCCTTATCCTCATGGTAAGCAATTATCAATTCAGTTGCAAAGTAACTAAAAGACAGCACTAATTCTGCTCTATGCATGTATGTGTGTGTGCATGTGCACACACGCACATGCACGTTGATTTACCTTTCTATATTTATGTGTTTAGAGATGTATGGTTCATTTATAAAAGTTTTCTAAGAACAGACACACTTGAATAATATGCAAAAGTAAACTTTTAGACCTGCAGAAAACCATGTCTGAGTGAATTCATGTCCATAGAAAAATATCATTAAATAAGCTGCTGTTCAGAGGTTGCACATTCTGTGACAGGGAACTGTTAATATTGTTGTAATCCACTTGCCAACGAGAATGACTTGATAAAAAAATCCAGAAATTCAGTCAAGTATCCATCCTCTAAAGGCCTCTGTAATTTCCTCCTCAAAATTTTAGGTCATTGATAATGACCTAGGGATAATGGTTTTAAACTGAGAGAGGGGAGATTTAGGTTAGATATTAGGAAGAAATTATTTGCTATAAGGGTGGTGAGGAACTGGAATGGGTTGCCCAGGGTGGTTGTTGATGCCCCATCGTTGGAGTTCTTTAACTCCAGGTTGGATAAGGTTTTGTGCAACGTGGTCTAGTGGTAGGATTCCCTGCTCATGGCAGGGGAGTTGGAACTAGATGTTCTCTAAGGTCCCTTCCAACCTTAATGATTCAATTAATCTATTCTATGAATCAAATGCAACAACAGGGGACTCCTTTATATGTTTTCTTGCAGAGTCACACTGGTCCTGTTGGCCACTTCAAAACATTTTCAAGAGTGTTTCATCTTGAGTATTACATCTATGAGTCTAGACATGAAAGACAAAGACAGTGGGCAAAGTGGGGGAGATGCAAAGCGTAGATGGACTTTGTAAGTGAACCCAAACCATCTGAATTGTGTTAATTATGTAGACTGTCTCTCCAAAATAAACCCAGTAGCCCTGGAAAAATTTAAAAGTAATTTTGTATCTCTTTTTCCATATTTTTTTTTTGTTTGCTTGGTGTTTTATTTGTTTTGGGTTTTTTTTAAAGTATATTAATATGCAAATTATACTTGCCAGAAGCAGACATCTGATATAATCTCATAAGGCAGAATTTGAAATTAGGTGTGTATGAATGTTAATGTTATAGGAGCTACTAACTACATTTGCTAACTAAATTTGTAAATTATAAAATCTTTTGGCTTAGTGATCACACCAGCCTTAAGGAGCTACCATTTAAAAGAGATTATATGTATTGCTAATAACTATTTCTAATGCTGTTGGCAGAAAGATAATGCATGGTCTAATATCTCAAGATTCATCTCAAAAATGTGATCAAGGTAACATTTCCGATTTCCAACCCATGTAGTGTTACAACAATTGTGGGTGATCACAAAATGCTGTTTATGCAAGCTGAAATTATGATTTAAAAAACTTGATCTATTGAGCCCAATTCAAGGCTGCTTACAGTGATGATAATACTTTCTGTTCATAGTGAAGAATATTACCTGTTTCCAAACAGCAGGGCTCATCCAGCTTTTAAGTAGATAGCAGTAGAATTTGAGTAGGAAGCTCAATGACATTTGAAACAAAATAAATTGCATGGTACTTAATAAAGTTATTATCTGGAAGGTAAGACACAAAGTCTGCTATAATGTAGACCTACACAGGGTAGATTTTAATATCTGCTTATACCTTTTAGGAATATTTATACAGAACAGTGGAGAAACACCTTAAAGTATGTTTTTCTTCCTGCATACAAAGCAGATAAATTTATACTAACTAGGATTTTCTGGTGACTTGGATTTCATAACTAGTTCTGCTCTCATAGTGACAACAGGAAATTCTCCTTGAATTTGTCTTCTAGTGAGAGGTTACACATCTCCACAAAGTCAGAATTTTTCGGATTTTAATGCTAAGAGGTATTGGATGAGGGTCTGGAGCAGGCTAACAGTGTTTGACACTAAGGGATCTCCATAGCAAATCTAACAAGGTCTTAGGATTCTTCTTGTCTGAATTCCCCCAGGAGTACACACCAAAAGTAGAAATGGGGAGAAGGAAGAGTAGGTGGTCTAAGGCTGCTACTGCCGTGTGGAAATGCTCAGCTCAGGCATTGAACTCAGAGGTCTCTTACAGTTGAGGGACTTCAGAGATGCTCAAATGTGGCTTTTTTGGCCAGTCTTATGCCCAAGTTCTTAGGTCAGGACTGGGTCCTGAACTTGGGTCACAGCAACCGCCATGCAAGTTACAGACTTGGGGAAGGATGGCTGGAAAGCTATCCAACGGAAAGGGACATGGGGGTTTGGATTGATAGGCAGCTGAATATGAGCCAGCAGTGTGCCCAGGTGGCCAAGGAGGCCAATGGCTTCTTGGCCTGTACTAGAAGTAGTGTGGCAAGCAGGACCAGGGAGGTGATCGTCCCTCTGTACTTGGCACTGGTGAGGCCACACTTTGCATACTGTGTCCAGTTTTGAGCACCTCAATACAAGAAAGACATTGAGGTGCTGGAATGTGTCCAAAGAAGGGAAGCAAAGCTGGTGAAGGGCCTTGAAAATGAGTCTTACAAGGAACGGCTGAGAGAACTGGGGCTGTTTATTCTGAAGAAAAGGAGGCTGAGGGAAGATCTCATCACCCTCTACAGCTACCTGAAAGGATGTTGCAAAGATGTTGGTGCTGGTCTCTTCTCACAAGAAACTGGTGATAGAACAAGAGGAAAAGGCCTCAAGCTGCACCAGGGGAGGTTTAGACTAGACATTAGGAAGAAATTTTTCACTGAAAGGGTTGTCAGACATTGGAACCTGCTGCCCAGGGAGGAGTCACCATCCCTGGATGTGTTTAAAAATCATCTAGATGTGGCACTTGGGAATATGGCTTAGTGCTGGACTTGATAGAGCAGGACTAATCGTTGGACTTGATAATCTTGAAGGTCTTTTCCAACCTAAGTGCTTCTACAATTCTATTATTCTAAAATAATATGAAATAAGTATATAAGCATAAGAAAGCCTTTGTTCAGACTTCATTGTAATTTTTTCTCATAGGATCTCAAGAACAAAGGTTTCCAATTGCTTTGAGGGGGGTGTGGCCCAAACCAGGAAATGTGAACCAGAGTCATAATAAATTAAAAAATGACTGAAACACGAGTAACATGGTATGTACCTAATAATCTACCCTTTGAGGTGAGATCTCAGCCTACCCAAGGGAGACTTTTTCAAGCACAGAAGGCTGGGCTGTTCCCGATTAGCTGATATGCAATGGGGCAGATCCAGGAAAACGTTATGACCATGGAAATAAGTTGGATGCCATAATTGCTGTAGTATATCTGCATCATCCAGTATCTTGATAACTTTATCATTTTTGTCCCCTTCTTTCCTTGTGTTCTTCAGGAGTAGGTCAAGCTGTGAATTTGTGACTCCTGTTACAGCTGGAGTTTCTTACACTAACTGAGCAAATCTGCTGAACTCGGCACAAAATGGCTCAGGGACTAGTCTCCCAAATCCTCAATGATTTGAGGAAGTAATACAATATAAAGCCAGAGAGCAAGTTTCTTCTTTTGTCCTTTTTTAAACTAGAACTTACAGTTGGCTTTCTGACGCATGTTTAAGTCCTGATCCAGTAATTGACCTGACTTGGAGTTTCTTTGGTACTATGATACCTATCAGTCACAGGACTGGTCTCTTTGCAGGTACTGAGCATCCAACAGCTTCCATTGACTTTTCATCTAGAAATGCCCAGCAAGTGATAAGAAAGATACACAAAGGTATTTAAGAGTCTAAATGTCAACTGAAATATATCAATGAAAGTTCAAGCATCTAAACAGATGCTTACAGAAAAAGTTTCCCAGCTAAAGTGAATGAAAGAGTTAGTTCTATCTATGAGGTTTTACAAGACTAAGAAAGAGATACTAAAGCATGACATTTCATCCAAAGTAAGTCTGCATGTTTTTTTAATATCTGGGAAGCACAGACTGAATTTCTTATTTCTGCTTTTCGCTGAATTGAATGCCATCAAAACCAAATTAAACCTGAGATCCCAGTGAAGCATATGTCTATATTTTAGCAATGGAATTTTGTGTTCACATGATAACCTCCAATTTACATAATTGGTTATTTTAAAAAAAAAAAAAAAGGTAACTATTATGCAAGAAGTTGCCAAAACAGTTTTACTCTTTGTAAAATCTTTTATTGCAGCTTTCTTTGAGATGGATAGCTCACTGTTCTTTTAATCTGATCCAGTTTGCTCATACCTGATATAATTCATCCCTGCACAGAGATAAATTTAATCTACAAAGTACATGTTCTTTCTTGGGCACTTACTCATGTTCTTGCTACAAATCTATGGATTATTTAATTTTAACTAGAAAGCTGTAGATAAAAAGTGGCAAACACTTCAGTCAAGTGAATTGTCTTTGCTTTTGTCAGCCTTCCATCATACTTTACATTACTTAATCATACTACACTTTATAGCAAGTACATAAGAAAGACATGGACCCATTGGAGTGGGTCCAGTGGAGGGCCACAAAAATTATCAGGGGTTTGGAACAAATCTCCTATGAGAGAGATGGGGTTCTTCAGCCTGGAGAAGAGAAGGCTCTGGGGAGACTTTACAGTGGCCTTTCAGTACTTCTAAGAAAGACAGATATAAACTTTTTAGCAGGTTCTGTAGAGATAGGACAAAAGATAATAATTTTAAACTTTAAAAAAAGAAAGCAGATTTTGACCAGACATAAGGAAGAAATTTTTACAATTAGGGTGGTGAAACACTGGAACAGGTTGCTCAGAGACCCCATTCCTGGACACATTTAAGGTCAGGTTTGATGGTGGTCTGAGCAATGGTCTAGTTAAAAAGGTCCCTGCTCACTACAGGGGGGCTGGAATAGATGACCTTTAAAGGTGCCTTCTAATCCAAACCATTCTGTGATTCTGTGATTTTACTTGGTATACAGTAGCCTTTTATGGAATACCTCTGAAGCAAATGATCCCCGCATAAGAAAACAAAAAGCTAGTGGAACCCAGACTTTTGTCTAATCTGAGACTCTTGTGTATATGTCATTCCACTTTTCAGAAATCAAATTTAAATTACAGATATCTTAAATGTGCTTTCCTAATAACATTTGTTGCTTTTGAAGATTTGTTGTTCAGCAGTATTTCTGGTTTTCCCTTTTTGTACTTTCAGTGTACCCTGTGGATTTTGAATAGTCTAGTAATATAGTGAGCTTTCAATGAAATTTATTCTCCTTTTTAGGCTACATATAAATATCTTGAATAAGACTTTGGCATCAACATCAAAGCACTAAAATGCATCTGTTCTCTCCAGCTATTCCATATTTTATGTGTTTGATGTTAACATGAATGTGATATTGAAACTTAATAAATGTATGGCAAAGGGAAAAGTAAATGTCAATAAGCTTCATTGAACACTTTTATTAAACACTTGTGTTGTGTAAAAATACATCTTAAAGTTAAGAGATGCAGTAAATTCTCTATGCCACCATTATAGAGTTCTGTAAGTTACAAAAAGATCTATAATCCTCTATAGAATATGTTAAATAAGTTATTCTGATATATTAATAAAAAGCATTAGCGTATTCATATTGCCCTTATCGCTGCAGGCCCTTTCAGCTATCTGCTTCTGCTAGCCTTAAATTGTACATGCTGTGTGTGCACAATGAATAATACTACCCCAAAAGAAAGGTCGTTTTACTTTTAGTATTTTGTTAAATCCTAAAATGAAATAATTAAAACATTTTCTACTTGTTCTTAATAATTTCAGTTAAAGTGTATGGGCTCTAGCAATGAAATGACATTATTTCTCTATGCTAAAGCTATGTGCATAAACTGTGTTTTAAGAATGTTTTTATCTACACAATCTGTATGAAGGGAAACTAATCTGCATGCAATGACACTTTGTAGGACTAGTATTCAGTTTTCTAGCAGTGTCTCTTCCAGGAGACACTTGTGCAGCAGACATGGATTATGCCATCAACCTCTGTAAGTGAAATTGATATCACTAGGAAAACGATTTCTGGGACTATATTCTGCATCATTTCAGATCCTTCCCTACATGATTCATATTCAGGCCATTAAACAGAGTAGCATCTGCAGGGAATTAGCTACCCTGTTCACAGCATCCAGCTCCTCCAAATGTCAGGTAGCTCTGCTTTAAAGCTGATCTGTGATCACAACAACTAGAAATGGTTTATTTCAGACTTTGGAAAGCACTATAAATAGTAACAGTGGCTCTCACTAGCTGCTGTGAAATCCTGGGTGAACATGTTTCCCCTTGTCAATAAAGGTAAGAGTTACTTTAAGAACCATCAGGCAGACACATCTACCTGCACTCCTTCAGTGCTAGTCACTTTAATGTCACAATGAACTCCATCAGCCTTGGTGAAGCTAGCCCAAGGTGTGTTTGAAATCACAAGCAGTTGCCAGGCTGCTTCAGCAAGCATGCTGGGGAAGGTTCCCTTGGTGATGTACACCAGGTGCACCTAGCAATGTGGTTGTAACTTTGAAATTGTATGTATAGTTTCCACTTCTGCACTTAGACTTAGGCTTTGCTTTGTGACTTGGTCAGTAATTTCTGGAAGTACTAGGTTGCTAAATTGAGCCCTCTTCCCCATTTCCCTCATCCTACTTTGCATTACTCATTTATTTCCAGTACTTGCAAAATCAATGCTGGTAATCTAGGCGCCATCTTCTCCAAACTAAATAATCTTACTTTTTTTTTTTCTATTGTAAGACCATTTCCTCCTCACAGCTGGAGCACAAATCTTGAATAGAATTTATCTGAGGTCTAAAATTGGAGAAAAATATAACTTTAAAATGTCACATATAAATCTGTGTCACATCCTTCTATATAAAAAATTTCTCTGTGTATAGTCATTCCCTGCAGCAAAGCCAAAGTATGAAGCCCTCAGATATGGTTCTCTATTTCATGAACAGCTAAATTGCTTTGGCTGTACTAGGGGGCACCTCTGGGCAAAGAGCAGTTATCATGGCTAGCTAGCACCTGAGCGATTTACACATTCTCAGGTTTCCCTCTCAGTCATTTGTTTGAAAGTTAAAATTCATGGCTTTCCCCCTTGGCTATTGCAATTCTAATCCTTCAAATCAAAGTAGAGCATTAAAAGATGCCTCTTACACTTCCAGATGCACATGACTAGGTCCCAAAACAGTTCTGCCAACCTCCATGAATTTATGCACAAGTGGATTGACATGATTAGCTGTTCTTTTTTACTGCCAGAGAGAGCATTTTAAATTCAGAATTAGCAACAATACAATAATTAGATTTTAATCCCCATGAATTTTATTGGATATGAAACTTCAAGCCAACTTCAGGTGAACTTTAGCTTTCATACAGCTGTGATCCTGAAAACTCCAATTGCCTGAGCCCTGAAAACTGCCCACACCTTGAACCAGCTTTCTGTCTCAGATGCTGCAGAGCTCAGCTCACTGCAGAGCTTCCTCTGCCACTCTGCAGCAGCACCTCAGTCCCAACAGGTCTGAGCAGCTTGATGCTCTTCTCACATCTCTGCTGTGGAAGAAGCCAGATACCCTGCTGCCCTTCTCAAGGAGGGCTTTCCAGGAACTGGGGGAGTTAAGCTTTTCAAATGCCACTTTGGCAATCACTTTCTTTTAAAACATGGCCCAGTTATGCTCTTTCACTCCTCAACACCAACCCACAGCCTAAAGGGTAGCACATAGCTTCGTAAGGGATGAAGCATTCATTGGTTCTCACCTTTGGGCTTAGGGATTCACTCCCATCTCCTGGGAACAGTTGTGTAAGCAATGGTGGGATACTGTTAGGTCCTACTTTTGAGTGGGTGAAGACTTAGCTGTTTGACTAGTCCCATCTCCATAGATGGCATGTGACTAGCAGAAAGCATGTCAATAACCCTTGGGTCTAGAGTATAAACTCCAGGTCTTAGGTGAACTCCTACCTCTGGTCTCCTGAGCAGTTGTGCTTCCTGTAGTCTCCTCGGTAGAACAGCAAGTCCTACACAGCTTCTGCAGCAGGAACCGAAAGACTGAATCATTGATTGATTATTCTAGTGGTTGACTTGAAGCATAGCACTGAAGCCTGTATGTCAGAAGCCAAGTTCTTAGCATTTTCTGAGAAGCAGATCTCTCCATTTCCTACTATATCTCTGTTTTTCCATTTTTTGAGCTTGTGTGTCACAGGTGAACTTCCAGACTTTCCAAAGTTAGCAGCAGCTCTGCCATTGATTTAAAATTGTCATATAAATCTTTTTAATGAGCATACAAAGCCTATAAAAATAAGATGGAAAAGTCAGAAAATGGCAGCTGCCTATCCAACATTCTCAGACTTTCTGCTCCAGTAATATATACTGAACTTCAAAATGAAGAAAACTAATTAGGGAAAACAAATGAAAACTGACAAGTGAGATGGAATCAGTCTACACAGCCCCAAAATATAGAGAAGTCATTTAACCAATTTTCTCTGGAAAGTTGTCTGTTTGCAATTTAGACTGTTTACCTACTACTTTCTCTTAACTTTAAACTGAGTGTTTTTCTAATTTAGCAGATTGCCTTGAAGCCTGCTACTGGCTACTAGAAAGTAAGCTTGATCTTTTATTAGCTACAGTGCTTTGTGATATTCATTATACACTAATTTACATTTATGTTTCTAGATTTCAGAAGTACATTCATATTAGCATTCTTTTGTTACTAGCAAATGGCAGAATAATTAACATAGAATATTTGATCTAATTAATAGAATTCATGTTTGGTCTTCTGAGTAAAAGCTCAGAATAAATAAGAAGTAAAAAAATGATAAAATGTTACTCTCTTGATATGTTCACGATACTTTGGTTGGTGTATCCTTTTATGTTGCTTTATGGTCATTTTCACAGAAATGCCTCCTTATCTGCACTTTCATGTTAACGTACTTTGTTGTTTTATGGGAGATAATACCCTCTAAACCAGAATTGATAGTTTAACCACAGAAATGATAACACTATATATACCGTTCTGAAGTTAAAACCCAGGAATTCATCCTTATTCATGTCATACTGTGTTTGCTTCTGTTAAATTCTATTAAAGAGGCAAATTTCTTCCACAAACACCTAGGGGAATATTCTGAGCCAAAAGTGTTTAATTTTTTTTACATAAGTTGGTCACATTAGATAAAACATATCATGCCTCTCTCCCATGCAGATGATTACCTTTCATCTGGGAGATGAGCAGAATTTGCTCATCAGTAGTTAGAGTTTGAATCCAACAGGGAAATGGGCAGTATCCTCACAGCTTCTCAGCAGGTGTTGGGCAGATACCTAATCTAAACTCAGATAAGATAGGCAAAGGAAATTGTCAGTATGATTGCTAAGTCTGTGTTAAATGCAAATCATGAAGCAAAATGCTCTTTAAATTGTTCCTCAGAAGACACTGAAGGCATTTCACCTGAGGAAGGTGCTGTTGGATGTTAACATAGTATGCCCAGGATGGTGGTGGCCTCACAAAGGTGAGGTCGTAGGTTTGTGAAAAGACTGTTGTTGCGGATGACGTCACTGTCCTTGGGTGTCACCTCAGGACCAGCAATGGAATGATTACCCTCAGTCCTGGACAGAATTTACATCTGTGCTCAGCTAACTCTGGGCAGAACAGGCTAATTCAAACTGCAGTGGCAGATGCCTGGAAGCTGCCAGGGAGTGCACTGAGGAGCATTTACATGCTGTATCCTGGCCACTTGGTTTCAGATACAGTAACCTCTAGCAGCAGAGAGGGAGCAAGGAACCACAGGGGAAATAACAGCAACTCTCAGAGTTATTTTAGCAGTGCATGACTGTCTATGGCCTGACACACTAATTGCTCTTTTTTCAGTATTTTCTGAATGGTGAATTTTCAAATAAAATGACGTGGGAAAAAATCATCAAGCTTTTGATGCAGGGAAAAAATTCAGTTTACATGATTTCCTACTAGTGCCTGCATGAGGAAGTGCCACAGCAGGCTAGAAGTTCTGAGAGAAACTAGAACAAACTAATGCAGCTTAACAATTGTTGGCTGGGCTCACTTCAGCCAGCTAAACAGACTGTCAGTAACTCTTGAGAGAAGCAATGAGTGAAAGGGCAACATAAGTGTTTAAAAAACGACTGCTGAAGGAGCTAGGATTAAAAGCTGAAGATAAGCTTGGGTATGTGCAACACCTCCCTCTCTACAGACTAGGTTGCTCAAGCAAATACAGATGGAAAGGAAATCAGTTTTCCCTTTGTTCATGGCTGAAAAATAAATTGCTTTTGACCTCTGCTTCTGAATTTATTAAGCAAAAGATTTTCAGAAAGTTCTCCTCCATGGAGGAAATAGATTAATCTCTTGTTAGATCAGCCTATGGCTGGTTTGAAAGCTTCCAATTCAGATCTGAATTTAAGGAATAACACGAAGGGGAAGGTCCTGTAGAGAAGGCTTTCTGAGGATCCAGATTCTTCAAACAAGATATTATGCAAACTGAATGAGACACCTCTATGCTCTGTGGGAACACTCTGCTACAGGTTACAGCCTAGTAACTTTCTGATTTGAATGGTCCTGCTAAAGCCAAATCAGAACTTTGTGACTAAAATGTTTCTGATAATATTAGTTATTAACACAAACTTCCATAGAGGCAGTTCACTATTTACTATTTGTTCTGAAGCAGGATAGTCAAAAGCATGACAGCTGCTGCGAGCAGTTAGGTTTGTCAATTCCCTCTCCTATCTCTACCGTTGAAAATAAAGTCCCAAAAAACACTGTTACTTTAGAAAAACTAATTGACAAAGAACATCTGGCTGCACCTGAAACTGGAAAAAGAGAGTGGAATTGTGTGTTTATGCACTGGAAGTCTGCATTTTTTAAGAGTGTAACATTGTGGATTTGTGTTTACTTTAATCTATAAGAAGCATTACCTTTTCGTCATCTTATAAATCTTCTATTTTGAATAATGGCTAAAAGATGTCTCAGCTATATGCTAAGTTAGCTATCTAGTTAGTCAGCTAGTTAGTTACTTAGGTGCTTCAGTATTTTGTCACACTGATACAGAAGAAAGGTACTTTTATGGCTTCAGTTCAATACTGGAGATGGTTCGGCTCAGTGAAAACATTTTTCCATTTTCTGGCTCCAAATTCTCATCATATTGTGCCAGAAGGTGTCTTCCAGTTGTAAAATGACAACTGGATAGACATGCGTCTGGTTTTTCCCTGGTTTTAAGTGCATTCTGAATTAAAGTATTTGTAACCAGAGTAAGCAGACAATTGGCATCGAATTTTCCATGTGTTTCACAATCCCTTAAAGTATAATTCTCTTTTGAGCCTGCTTTATTGGTCAGACCAGATGCATACTCTAGAATGGATTAAAATAAGTAGTTCTGCAGCTAAAATTACCAGCAATGATTGAAGTTTTGTAAGCTACATTTTGTGCGACTGCTTTAAATGAATGCTCACTTTCTTCATGAAGTATAATGAGCACTTATCAGCAATATTTTTTTCTAAATGAAGTTAAATGATTGCTTTTTGATGAACAACAGATTTACTCCAAAATATATCTATGAAGAGCCTAGAGCTATTCTCTCAATTAAGTTGAATCTAGCAAAAAATATGGGCCAAAAAAGTGTTGAGTGGAAATTTCCAAAACAGCAAGTATTGTGTTTCATTTCTTAAATAAATGTATTACAAAATGAGAATCGTAATTGACTTATTATGTAAAAGAATAAAGGTTTCTAAATACTTTTTATAAAGAAAACACAAAATTAATTAAATACTTCAATAGCATTTTTCAGGTTCATTTCAAATTATATATTTCTTCCGTTTCATCTTATCCAGCATTTCAAAATATAATGCCTCATTTCACTGAAAGCACAAGTTAGTTTTTATCTACCATGCAAAAAAAACCCATCTTCCCCTATTACCAGTCCTATTTCCAGCTGTAACTTTAGCAACTGTCCCGGCAGATATATTTTCTTTCATTTTAAGCATGACTGACCAAAAAAAATGTATCAGCAACATTTCTATACATCTATGGGGAAAACTACCAGTGTTTTCATTTGTACTGTAAGAATTCAGTCTACTTTTTTTCCTGCAGCATGTCATTGAACTGCAAGTACTTACTCCAAAATGGCACAGTCAGCTGTTTAAAACAGAAAATAACAAAAGGAATGATTCGTATTTTTGATAACATGAATAAGTCATCATAATCAAAGGGAAGATGCCAGCAAAAATAATCTGTGTAAGCTGCTGGATCTATTGGACACTCGTCATTTATACACCAACTCTTATGCAGGATTGTATTCCTAACTATGCCTTAGAAAAAGATTATTATTATGCGAATGCAATTACTTCTTCCCTGATAAAGTGGTAGAAGTAGTACTGATATTAAGGTATTTTCTAAAGAAGCACTTGCTTTTGGGAGAAATACTTAATATTTTCCGAATCCTGAAAGGAATTGTTGCAAGTAACAGGAAAAAGGAGGTAGGCTGTCTGATATTTTTTTTTTTTATTTTACTATGAATATTTATCTAAGATACACTGCATTTAAATTCTGTTCAAGAAAGTAATCCCACTACTGTGTCATTACTGTATGTTGTTAAAATAGCATACCAGCATCTATGGGAGATTAGTTAAATGTTTATGTGTACAATTAATTGACTCAAATATAATTCAAACTGCTCCAAGATTTAATCAGTATTATAACTGCAACAACCAGAGCAGCCGTCTGGAAAAAAATAAACAACATTGGCTCCAGTGGCTTGATTTTTCTTAACAAGGTGGGTGGGATATGTTGGACGTGAACCTCCAGTATGATAATGAAAAATGTTTTCCATGAGTTGGCCATCATCATGCACTAATCATGAAGGGAAAGAACAGTTCATAAAAACTGTTTCCTCCCCTGATTTAAAGTAACAGAGTTAAGACTCTTCTAAACATCTTCTCAAGATTTTTTTGTCTCTACGAGCCTCCAGCCTGCCTTTAGTCAAAATATTTGCTAGCTTCTACTGGCAGATACCCAGGTGTAGGTGTGTGGTCTGAAAATCTGCTGGAGTGAAGTTTACAGCAACGTAAACTGCCTGTTGTGTCCTTTTCCAGTAAGGGTTTGAAAAAAGCCAGCTTGGCTTCAAAAATTGGACACAGTGCCACTAGAAGACTCCACACAGAGTACAACATAAGAATTGGCACAGAAGTGCCTTCTCTGCAGAGCCCTGGCCACACTGAGAGGTGACCTTTCTCTTAGCATAAGATTGATTAAAAATGTGTTGTATTCTAATCAGATGAACACCAAATTCAAGAGGTCATGTCAAGGGAAGAAGGGGAGATATTAATCTGTAACAGTTCAATATATGTTAACTGTGTAGTATCTGTGCCAGGAGTACATAGTGTAGTCCACAAGTTTTTACTGGGTCCCTGGCAAAGGACTAATGTTAAATGACCTTAGCTGTGTTTTAATCCCATAAATGGTTGTGCCTACTTCATGTAACTTTCTCAGAGACATCTTGCATTCCCGAGCCTTGTTCGAGTATGAATAGATTTTCTTTTTTTTGTAGTTGGGAGTTCTTTTTAATTCTGTTGCTATTGTACTTAAACCTCTTGTTTTAAACATATTTATCTGATACATAGGTCATTCTTAATTTTATTTCATATGAACTGCAATATGGTACAACTAGAACAAAAGTAATTCTCATTTAAATGACATGACATCTTTATCATTTCCTGTAAGTTTTTACAACCACAATGAATTAAAAGTTCACTTGCTATTCCAGCTCTTATTACAGGAATTCTCTGTAGCTACTGAAAAAAATTTAATCTCCTATCAGATTCCCCACAAAATGTAATTCAGATGTGTTCCTCAAACTGACACTGGTATTTCTGGTTCTGAGGGTATGCAGACGACAAACCCACATTCTTTGATTAACAATATTACTTATTTTCATATACACTTAATATTCTTTGTCTACTGGTACTCTAGGAGCACCTAAAGCTAGGCTAGTGTTCAATGAGCTGATGTACAAAGTGGGAGCAAATGATAAAACTTGCCTCTTCATGTCTAAGGTTTTAAATCAGAAATGTATTTAAGTGTCTATTACAATTTTCTCTCCTCAGAAAACCACTTAGGCAGATCATTTTAGTTAAGCACATGTATAAGTATGTTCCCATTAGCGAACATTTTCTGGATCAAATCCCTGAAATTATAAGCTTTAGATAAGTTGTTAATTTTGTTTGCACAGTTGGAATAATTCTATTAATGTTTTACAGTGCTCTCTGTGTCTATCTGCAAAAGGTGCAGGCATTTGGGAAAATCTCATGTGAGGGGTTAGTGATACCATGTCTGCCATGTTTCTTAATGCTAAGAAAACCCCTGGCAATTCACAGTGCAGACTGTAAAGTACAGATCACTGCACTTACACTAACTTTTTTCTTCAGCTTCTGGATGAATAAAGTTCAGTTCTGACTTATAAGCCACAAAAGTTGTTTTTACTGTCAGTTGTCATAGTATTTTTCTTTTTTTATGCTTTTATCCTGTGAGTTAGATTCTTCACGTAATAAAGTGAATTCCTTTCAATGAAGAGACAAAGATTTAATTATTTTGTATTAATTCTTTCATGGCATTATTCTGCTGAAGAACTTCAGTGCACATTTATATTTTCATGTGGCTAAACATTTGCTTTTAATATCTTGTGAAAGGCAAGTTAATGGCTACCCTAATTAATAACAATGATATAGTGGGGATTTTATAGCAAATTAACTGTCCAACAACAAGGCTGAACAACAATAACATAAAAGTTATGGTGTGTGCTTCACTCCAGAACTAACGGAGAATAAATAGACTGCAAATACAGAACACTAAATAATTCCTTTGTAAACCTAGCTTGCTCCTCATTTACAAATTTATATCACAAGTATCCATCTTAGTTAAAAAAACTGTATGCATTAGTCACAGAATACAGAAGGGGAGAACAGTATTGTTTGCTTGCTTGTTTCTTTGTCTAAAGATATTAATTATATCACTTCAGTCGTTTTGTGAATCATATACCTATATACACTCTTGGTTTTAAATTTCCTCAGAAGAGCTTACAACACTTTGTAATCACTTTGCAGCACCTCTACAAATTAGAAGACTGTTACTTTGACCCCAAAAAATTCAGTATCACGTAGTTGACTTTGCTTAGTACTTCCTGGTGTGGTCAGCAAAATTTGACTTCTAAATACCTGTCAGTGAAGAGTTAGTTTGTAGTTTGTGTTCCAAGCTGTGAAAAGTAGAAACAGCTGGGTTGAAATTCCCAAATCACCTTAATTCTCACATGGAGGGAAGAGTAATACTGAGCATGTGTATTCTTTCATCCTACTCCTCTCTATCTTGTTAGGAGAGCAAATGGCAGATGACTGAGGCCCTGATTAATGGGAACAGAAACACAAAACAGGTAATTGACAAATCCCAATTGCCATGAGGAGTGCAAGGAGAACTGCTCAGCTGTCTGAGATGATGCCAGGGCCTTGCATCTTTACACCTTTATCAGAGAGAGGGACTGAGCTGGGAAGTCCCAAGGATGGTAGGAAATCACAGCTTGAAAAAGAAGAGATGATATGAAGCTGATAGACATGCTCATTTATTCTCTCAGATTACTCCTCCTGTTTCCCATGCCTCTGCTCACTATTCTCCTAATACGAGTATTTCCTATTTACCCAAATTGTCTCTTATGTTTTCCTTCTTTCCCAATACATCTTATTTCCTCTTATCACTTTCCCAAATGTTCTTCTTGTTCCCAGCCTTTTACTCTTTTACTTTTGAGATACTCATATTTCATGTTTGTGCTATACCTTCAAAAATTGAAACAAGCAGACAGAGAATGGCATTTTCCATTTATTGACAGTGATCAGTCTAAAACAAAACTTGGTTTTCTAAGTGATATTTTAACACCAAGAATCAATGGCAATTAGGCTATGAGATCCTTTTGCTGGCATTACTATATTCACTTTGGTGCCTAATCAAGTTCAAGTCTCTGATCTACTGCAGCCTTTTTAAAAAATAAATAAATAAAATAAATAAATCACTTATGCCATTGCACAGATAATTTGAATGCATGACAAAACCAAATGGAATCAGGGCTAGTTCTGCTGAAGAACAACCTGCAGAGATCATTCATAGAAGGGAACATCTGAAACAGCCATTGTGTTTCCTGGGAATAAGTGATACAACTTTCCTCAGCTCAAAACTATTTGTCTCAGGGCATCTAGTCAGAAGGCAAATACTCTTCTGACAGCAGGGACAAAGGGAAATTCACCCTTAAGCAGTGCTGAGCCTTACAGAGTTGTATATAAACTGAAGATGAGCCAGATGCTCTGGGTTCTCATGAAGTGACTTAAGAGGTCAGAACCACAGGCATTGATGTACTGTGTCTGTAATGCCTATTTAACATTTGTAAATAAACTAACACCGTTATCTTTTCAAGGAGAACTTTGAAGTTTCTCCTACATGGCTGCCACAACACTCAGTATAAAGCGATGTTATTCTCTTAATTTTGTAAACTGAAATCAACTCAATGAGATAACAGACTTCCTCTCCCAGTAATGAACGCATCAGACTATGGCAAATATTTCATTTCTAAACAAACAAACATTTCCAATTTTTTTTGTCTGAACACAGAGGATCCTACTGGGGACAAAGAAAGGAGGGTAAGAAAGGACTCTTGCTTTATCCTTTTCTCCTTTCTTTTGTTGTACAAGTCTCAAAGAGCCAGATGATGTCAGACTCTACCTTATTGTAGAGGTGGGGTGAAGAATTCTTTGAAGAGGTATAGCATGAAAGGTAAATTGTAGAGACTATATCTTTTATTTCTACCACTTCTTTATGGAAAACCCTGACTACAGGCCAACCCCAAATTCTAGGATGGAGTTTAACTCATAGCATTTTCTAATCTCTGTCCTTGTTGCAGGTCAGACTAAAATCTCATTTGACCAAAGAAACTGCAATTCTGAATATAATTTTAGGAGGCAGAAACCAAGTGGATGTGGAAGAGGTTTCTCTTCCCCTTAAATAAATAGAAAGTTCTTCTCTAAAGTACTTTGATTTAAAAATTAAACACATCTGTAAACATTTTAAATATAAATACATTCTTTTTCTGCACAAAAAGTAGGAGTTCCATCATAATATGTCATAGCTTAAGGAATGCAACATTTCCACTTTCACATGGTCTTTACTGTGAGACTGAAGTAAGAAGCAAAGGGTCTCAAATCTGATACCAGGGTAGAACATTTTACCACATGGAAACCAAAGTCACCCACTGACAGCAGTGACAAGATTTCAACTTGCCCTGAGTACTGCTTGGAACCTTTTGTCAAATTCCATTATTTCCTGATCAGCTATGCTGAAGTTGTTGTCCCCCACCTCCCTTCTTTGAATATATCTTTTACTCTTAAATTACATAGACCTACCCATTGTTTATCCTTCTCCTGCAGTTCAAATAGGAGTTTGCCAGTGGTTTTACGTAAACTGATTATGATGCATACTTCAAGAAAGTGGTAGATAGATGATTATTTAACTTTTCTTTGTATTTTCAAATACATTTGATCAAGTATATGCTTTGAATTATTTGCTTTGTTTGCTGCAACAATGCAGAACTCTGCTTACATGATATAACAGGGCATTTTTACTATTCTAAATTGATGAAACTCCCCATTAACTGATTTTATTATTATTGAGTATTTTTCCAGTGTAACACTAGGAGAAACACAACAGATTTAAGTCATAAAGCTTTCTCCATACTGCTTTTAACAGCTTTTGTTCCTTGAGGGCCTGAGGAAAAGGTGTTGCATATGCATGCAACTTTGCTGCCAATAGAGCTGAAATAAAATTAGTTAAAAACCTAGGGAATTCAGAGTTTTTATTGACAGCTTTTACTATTCAAAAAAATGCTACAGTAATATAATTTCTGTTTCTAATTATATTAATTGACTAACAGATTGTTTCATACAGGATTTTTTAAATATTTATTTCTCAAAAAATCTTCCAAAGCAAAGAAGAAGCCAGGTGGAATAAGCTATAATTGCATGCTGCTCTGTACTTTAAAAACATTTTGTTGACAGAAACCTGGTAGGAATAATACAACCTCCAAATTTGCAGAGGTGCCACTGAACTGCTGTTCTCAAACTGTAAGAAAAGGTCATAGTGAACTCAACAGTACTTGTGATTCAGTAACTTGCTCCAAATTCACCAAGCAGCCTGTGAAAACACTCAGATATTGAGCCTGGTGGTTCTACACAATAGAGGTGTTTTTTGCAAAATCTAGTCACCCTCGGTTGACTTTGCAGTAGATGGGAAAAGAGACTCTTTCCAAGGACTGAATTCAAAGACCGAAGTTCCTATTCTGAATCTTTTGGCTTCTGAGTCTCACCAAGACAGGGATAATACTCTCTCTCCCTGGCAACTGTATTATAAGGAGTTACTTGTCTGTCTGATGTTTAAGTAGGAAATTAGAAGAGGTCATTTGAGTAGAAAAGAACATCCTTGCTCAGAATAGGTTACTATCAAGTGCTTTGGTTCCTCAAAAACTTATTCATATTAATTTTAACTACTGAGTGTTCTCAGTGACTTCAGCAGTACTACATTTATCATATTAAGTCATGCAGTTGGCTGTGCCTTTGCTGCAGGGAGTAAGAATTCATTTTGGCTCTGCACACAGAGTGGAGTGAAAGAAATACCAAATATTTTAAAAATTCAAATGAAATATAGAGTTTCTTTGTTATAATTCCAAATATTGTGAGGATGCTTCCTACTGTTCTTCTCTCTGTCTTTGTGGAACAGCAGAAACAGACAGTGCTAGGAGTTCAGTTACAGCCTGTCAAGGAAGGCACACGTGGTAGAGCATGAGAGAAAATGAGAAGCTGTTGTGACTGTAACTTACCACTAATGCTGGTACCACCACCGAAATAAAAGAAGCAGTGACTTATAACTAGGGATAAGCAAAGATGAGTGAAATAAACTTAAACATTATACAAACGAGAAAAGAAAAATGTGTTCTAGCCTGCTGTGGTCTATGACATGGACAGCACATAACTAAAAAATTCTTGCTTTGCTGAAGTTCAGCTCTATGAGAATATCATATTCTGTTGTTGTCATTGTTGTGATGTTCTTAACCATTTTAAATTTAAATCCAAATTTTAATTTTCAAAGTGCTTTTTGCTTACAAAATATTTTCATAGGAATAGATGACAAACCTCTTGATGTGCCACAGCTTCTTATGCAAACACAATGTTTACCTGAAAATTGATTTGTTTCTTTGAATGAGTTAGTGGGATTTTTTGGTTTTATTTTTTTGCTGGATAACAGTGGGTCTATTTTTGCTTAAAAGATTTGTGGACGTTAAGTGAATATTCTTTCATAAGTTATCTCTTTGTGGATTATGTGATGAACTGTGAGAAAAAAAAAAAAAAAAAAAGTGCAATTTAAAGCAAATTACCGTAGCTGCATAAATTTCACACAGACATCTTTTAAATCATGTAAGTTTTCATATGTGAGTGTTAGTCAAGAAAAAAAAATAAAATGTTTCCTTGACAAGGTAAAATAATTCAGGATTTGTATAACAAAATTTGCTGAAACCCCAACTACTTAATATATATGTATACATTAATATATTAGCTAAGATTTATTTTTCAACAATAGTGTCACCATTAGAATGGTTCTTCTTAGAAGAGTATAGTTGTGCTGAAAAAGCAAAAACTCAACCAGAATAAAAGACAGTTCAGTACATAGGGGCATCCTCAGATGAATACCTGGTGAAGAACTAGACGTGTTCAGAATATCTCTGTGCATCAAGGTTATCCATTCAACTGGTGTCTCCTTTACTATCTAAGACCATGTATTTTTCCAGCCTAGGAGATTTCACACATGAATGGCAGTAACACATTCTGTAATTATCCTTCATCCTATGTCTTTGTCACAATGTGTAATGCTGCAGATTTTCATCATTAGAAACAGGGCAAGAATTTAAAAAACTTCAAATAAATGTTACATATAACCGTTTATTCCCAGAATTCTTATAATACATAGGAGTGAGTTTTAGTCAAAGTAATGCTTTCTTAGGCATGGAAGGGAAGAGGGAGGTCATTAATATTACTATTATTAATCATTATTTTGAGAAGAACTATAAGCAACAAAATTCATTATTTCAGAATTGTTCTGATTCTTTTTCAAAGTAAATACTTTGGGTTTGGGGGGTTAGCAGAAAAAATACAGAATTCACCATTCTAACAATTTAGAAAAGAAATTCCAAGCAATTACTAAGAAGTTATCAGTAATTCATTATCAAAATGCCTCTAATGATTTTGATGCTCTTGTTGGCTAGTCTAGGTCTGCGGAGTAGATGTAAAACATCAGCGATGACAGACAGGCAGTTAATAATTTTTGGTAAAATATATTTTCCACATGCCACTTAGAACTGGAGCAGGTACAGCAAATCAATGAAAATATAGTGCCAATTCCATCACCTCTAAAATTATGGTCTTTTCAGAAATATATGATGATATGAATATCACATCATTTAATTTTATCTTCCATGTATAGTAATTTCTCTGTTATTTCCCTGTAAAGCATGATCAGCTTCTTGTAGAAATATTTTACAAGCAGTCCAACATTTCACAGAAGCTGTTGAGTAGAAGATCTTTAACTTTTACTACCCATTCTTCACAGACGACATGCAGGCCTACCTGCAAACCAGTTCTGTGAGGCTGGAGAGCCATTGCAAAACCAAACTGCCAGAGGTGAGCAAGACCAGAATTGGTCTTCTGGGCCAGTTTCATGTGGGATGACAGCAGATATTTCATGTTTGCTAACCACTTACTTCCCTTTTCAGAATTTTGCCTGCCCAACTTAAATGTTACGTACACAGATAACTCACAGTTCCCATTGGGAGCACCAGGGGCTCCCACAGTTGGCTGGGCAGGGTCCCCCAGCCACGGCCTGTCCATCCCTCGGGCAGTGAGACGGGCTCTGGCTGGAGGTTCTTGCCCTGAGTGAGGAGGGCAGACCAGAGGGGCACAAGAAGCAGTTCTGGGCACTGAGCACCTCCAGGTTGCTGGTGATGGACCAAGGCCAGGACAGGATGTGTACCTACTTTGGTGGGGCCCATGGTTGGGCAGGGTGGGGAGCTGGAGACCAGAACTGCTGTGGCATTGATGAGACAAAGATTGGCTACTTCAGGGGGGTCTTGGGCCTTGGCAGGATGGGGGGAGGCACAAGAGGCCATTAGTGCCCTCAGGGCCTTGACAGTACCAAGGACCCTGTAACCCCTGGTTGGCAAAGACAAGTGTACGTAGCTGTAACTTTTTCACTGTGCAAAATAAAGATTAATTTCCAGTGGCAGGACAATATATTAAGCATGGGTGTCCAAGTTTCATACTGACTAAGGTATTTAAAGCCAGGAGCAAGTAAGTGAGCAAGAAAGTGCATTCTCAGGTTTGGAGCATTCTCACACTAGAACAAAACTCCAACACTGGTATATCATTTGAAGTATCTGCTGAGCTGCTTTCATCATTTGACATCTTCTCATTCCTTAGATCTACTAGCAAAGGGTCTGCAAAAGTGAGCCTTCCAAACATGTGAGAAGCTTGTTTTCTAGAGCTTCAGTGTAACCTCTGTCTGAAGCAAGCATGGCCCCCAGGCAGAGCTCCTCCAACTTGCCAGTGACAGTTCCCTCTCTGATGAAAAAGCCTGTATAATACAGAGGCAAAGGATAAAAGTCTTAGCAAAGTGGATTTTTTTTTTTTTCCAGGTAGTTTCAGGTTTCTTTCTGTGGAAGCAGATGAAGAAAGGATGTTTTTCATGAGGGAAGCACTGTAAGCAGAGGCAGCAGATAAAACTGTTCCAGTAACTGAAGACTGTACCATTTAGCAAGAACCTTAGGACAGGACTGTGCTGCATGCCAACATCATTCTTTTTCTGTGGAAGCAGATGAAGAAAGGATGTTTTTCATGAGGGAAGCACTGTAAGCAGAGGCAGCAGATAAAACTGTTCCAGTAACTGAAGACTGTACCATTTAGCAAGAACCTTAGGACAGGACTGTGCTGCATGCCAACATCATTCTTGTCTCAGCAAATTGAAAAGGGCATAAAGGAATGTAACGATTTTCAGGATACCTCCTTTATTTTGCTGTAGGTCACTAAGGTAGCAGCTGCCAGAGGTTAACGATGCATTGGCAGCTCTTCACCCTGCCTGACCCTCTTCCCACCTCTGAACGAAAGGAAGAAGAGAATAACCAATATGTGTAAAGTTTGAGACAGGACACAAAAGAAAAAGAAGGCAAATAAATCTTAAAGGAGGCCTAAACTATTCCTTTCAGATACTTGATGAGAATGAAGAAAAAAGACATGTTAAAATTAAGCTGCAACCTGAATAGGTTTTAAAAACCAGTAGTAGGACACATGGGCTTTGAAAGACTAAGTTAAGTATCATTTCAGCATGAGCACCATATGGCTCACAGATCTGGGGAATGACAGAGAACGTTAGCATGGGGCAACATTACTTATAATATTCCAAACATATAAGTATAATAAATTATAATCTTAAATAACTAGATGTTTTAAATAAAACTAGTAATTATATTTTTTAAGTATCAATGTCATATGATCGTTATTTGCTAAATTATCAGATACTTTGAGTTTGGTACTGGTTAGAGGCAATGATCTTGTGATGTTGGTAGCAGGTATTAACAAATACCAATTGTTCCCCAGTTTTACCATGTTTGAAAAGGTATGTAAAATATGCAAGTGCCTCCAGTTAGCACCCCACTTGATCCCATCTTTGGGCAAAACATTTCTGCATAAAGCTGCAGCAAAGATGTGCACATGTGTATCTGTTCTGAAAATAACAATAGAAAGTAAGGCTATCATTCAGAGATCCTTTAACAATTTATAAACTCACTTGCAAAGGAAATAAGCCAAGAAAATAACTCCACTGCAATAAGCCATGCCCTTCTTCATTACCAAGATATTCTAAATAATTCTGAATACATTCTATGGGAAGTGACTTGATGAACCTCTTGGAGTTCAATAACAAATATACTTTTCAGTGTTAGGGTCTCTTAAGCTTCAATACTAAACTGCATGAAAACCAAAATGTGTTTATGAACTAATGACCTATACAATAGGGTGGGCAATTAAGAAGAGAGCCTTAAAAAGCACTTATGGAGGAGCCATATTCTGCTCCCATTTTCAACTCTGCAATCCAGGTTAGCTTCAGCAAATTAGAAGTGTATGAGTCTGATGAGAGCACAATTTCTCATGCTAGCTAAGCAACATATTGACTGTTCCTGAGAGTTCTTCCTTTATATAAGTACTTCTTAAGGAGGGAGCAGAGATTGTTTCTGAAAAAGTGTATCATAGCTGTCAAGGAGTGTTTTGGCAGTACTGTTCTGAACAGCATATAGTACACAAAATAACAATGGCCTCCTCTCTTCTTCAAGTTGTCCCTTTTCTCTGCATTTTTCCTACAGTTGATACCATTTTAATTCATGCAGCAATCAGTAATGAGATGAGCATCCCACAGGTCTGTACCACCCTTCAATTCACTGTTCCTGGGTGAGCTTTCATTTCCTAATAAAAAAATAATAATAAAAAAAAACCAAACAGATTTTCAAAAATATGGTATTTGTTACAATTCAGCATTTTTTATATTCTTGGATTTTCAAAAACATGGTGTATAGTAAGCAATACTTCCTGATCTTTATTATGCCACATCAACTCCATGACAAGTGTGGACCTATGCCAGCATGGATTAGATGCATTGGCTTTTAATTTTAACAAGTAAATAGGAACCATTTGACCTTTTCTGTGCCATACTTCTAATATTATCTCCTTTATTTATCTAAGAGCTTTCTCCATAGCTTTTAATTGCAGTTGTACTGTGTTTTTACAGACCACGGTACTTCATAATTTATAGTGTGACCACACAACAAAATGAACTCTATAGATTCTGTAGATTTCATAGGGAATACTTCACTTTTTTTTAGTGAGGAGATACTGGAATGAACTGCACATATTTCACAAAGGAGATTATTTTATTATTATTATTTTGCCAGAAAATATAGTTACTTTCTTATGCTTTAAGTGTTTACAAATGCAATATATTTTGCTGGAAGGCAGATACGTTCCAAAATATCACAGATAATTTAAGAAATAAAAAAGTCACATGCTGTGATGTGATCAAGGGATTGCTTTTTTATCCTAGAAGTGCAAAGGCATATATATGTTTGCCATGGTTACCAGATCATTTAAAATTTCACATACAGGCTTTTATTCTCTTTGTTTCTGAATGTTTGAAAATATAATGAACTACTGCATTCACAGCTGCTGAAGTTCTATGATAAAGGGCTTCTAAAAATGGTTCCTGCAGTTTAGAACTGTCACAACCTGAGACTTCTCAAACCAGAAAAATTTCTAGAAGCAATTCGTCTGAAATAATTCTTTGGATTTCAAATGAGAAAGCCTGAATGCAATAAAAATCAAGACTCAAATAAACATTTCATCACAGCTCATAATGGCATTAGTCTTGTGCAGGTGTAACTGGTGATGAGCAGGCAGAGATGTTGTAACACTGTACATTTAAATGGCAAGTGGTAGTTCTCATTCTGTGTGAAGCAGATTGCCTGAAAAGTCCTTAAGATGCCAAAGAAGTTGGCCAGTTCTTCCAAACGTATTTTTAGAAAGATAATACGATATGAAATACATCCCATCACTTTTGATGTAACTTGTATGTCTTAGAAAAAATAAAAATTGAAAATTACAATTTTACCATGTCATACAGAAGTATTGAGAACTATTTGGGGGGAGTACATGGAAAAAAAAAAAAATCAGCAGTCTGTAAACTTTAAAAGAGATTTTTGTGTATATCTTGTAGTGGGAGCATAATCACTAATTTATTAGCATTTTTAAATTGAACTATCAGTACAGTAAATGGCTTTTTTGAATGAAAGCTGAGCATCCCCACAGCTCCATTTTCTAAAAATAAGCCTTGTCTGTTAAGTGAACTCTGTCAGTGAACTGTCATTTGAAAATATCTAAACATATGAGAGGTTCAGCAATTAGAGAAAATATTAAAAAACAAGCAAACAGAAAACCAATGAGAGAAACAGTGGTTTCAGCCATTTACTACTGGGGTTTTAAAGTCTACAAATACCTGAAGTTGTGCATGATTTTGCTGCTGAAGATAATAGGCCTGGAATTATACTCAGGCAAATATAGATATTAATCATCTTTATTTTCTATGCATTCTATCTAATAATGACAAGTTATACCTCTTATACTTCAGGCAACCTGTTGTGGATTTCAGAGTCTTCCAAGTAATCTCCTTTGGAAAGAGAACTCAGGGATATGTAGCTAGATATTTTCTCCCCTACCTTGTTTTATTCATGCTGCATAGACATGAGGTCACAAATGGCAGAGAGAGTAGCACTTCCCTGACTCTTCAGCTGTGACCTTTTCCTTAACAAATGGTCTGCCCCAAGACAAGATTTTAGTTAAAAACTCAAGGGCATAGAGCAGACTCTTTTGATCTAGCCAAAAGGAGACTGTGTGACAATACAATTGTATTATATCCCTTCAAATATATACTGACCACGTAGGTTCAGAAAACACTTTGTAAATGGTGCAAGCTTCTAACTTCTACTATCCTGTTCCATATCCATACACATTTTTCTATTTGATGAAATACACTCCATCTCTGAACAGTGACTGTCTAGTCTTCATTGCTTGTGTGCTTCATTTTCTGTCCTTTTCCTCTCCCCATCCCTGGCACTGTTACTAACTCTTTCCTCTCCGTTCTTCCAGTTTTTCATTTCCAAATCACAGCTGCCTAGGTCAATCTGCAACAGGCATCAGTATCCTTTGGCATCCTTTAATCATTATGCTGAAAGTAGCTAAGAAGGCTCTGAACCATAACTGAGTATTGTTTCAAATGATGAAGTGAGACCTGAATCTTATTTTGCTGTGGATTTAGATCATTGTAACACCTCTGGAATCATACCTCTTTTACAGTGGTGACTCAGATTCATCATTAATAAATATAGCTCATGGCTTTGTTCTTGTTTGGGATTATGTAATGTAGCCCAGAGAAAAAGAATCATTAAGTCAGGCAGTTCCATTCCTCTCTCCACTGCTAGCTCCTTATCAGCTGTACATGACAGAAATGAGAACACTTCTTGATTTTCACCACTGTAAACGAGATCTTGTTCAAATTTATAATTCCCTTATTTTTCAGCATCCCTTCAGTAGATTTTTTCTCTAAATTTAGAAGCAGATTTTGATTCTAAATAATATTTAAAATCTTCATATGGGAGTTAGAAAGGATGACAAGTTTAGGGAGTACATCTATAAAATTCTCTATAAGTGATTCCACTGGACCAAAGAGAGTAACTGCATAGAAATGCACTTCAACAAGTATTAAACAATTTCACATCTACTTTAAATGTCAAGGATTTGCTCTTCTCTTGTAGAACAAGGGTATAAAAAGTGTGTGATCAAGATTTAGTCTTAAATTCCTGTTATGATTTACAATTGCTGCAGCAGGGGAGGATAAATTATTCCTCTCTGTTTGTTGCCTTTCATTTTTGGATGTCGGGAGTTATTGTTTTGTATCCTACGGAAATAAAGCCATATTCTGAACATATTATTTTATGAAAAATCAGTTAATTATATACTTTTTTAACCCCTCTGCACATGGCAAAACACAAAACAGAAAACTGGCAAAGGATTTGAACTCGAAATTAAAAATTAAAAACAAATAAAATTAAAAATAATAATAATCTGTTTGCATTGGGTAAAAAAGACTAAATATAATGCAAATACGAAAAATGTTTAAAAAGATGCAGGCTTTGACAGGATTTTTATACAAACAGTATTGAAGGCTCCACTACACAGAAATTATTTTCCTAAAATTGCCAGATATGAGGCAGGAATGGTCCTTAAAGAATTATGCTTTACACTGAAAGTTATTGAGATAAAGACATAGCAGATCTTCTAAAGAAACCGTTAAAAGCTTAACAGTTTTATCTTGGAAATCAACTAGGAGGCTTAAGTATTCAGGTACTTTGCAAGCCTTAACATGTTTCCTGCTACTGATTGTCTCAATTACATTTTACAAAAGTCTCAAAAATCAGTTTGATATCTAGAAGTACCTTCATAATTCTGCAACCACTTTAAATTTGCACAAAACAAAGCTACACCCAAAAGAGACAGTCGTCTCCCACCCAGCCTTCTTTTCCACTTCCATACCAATGCCTCCATTAGACTGGCAGAAGTATTTGGGTAATCATGGACCGAATTGCTAAATAATCTGGTTTAAACTGACTCAGGAAATTAAATATATGAACCTCAATCCATTCTTACTATGTCTCCATCGAAATGCCTGAGGAATTACAGCAGGAGCATCACCCATTTAAGAGCTTCAGTGCCAGAAGTGTAGGTGCTTGCTGGGAATGTAACACAATGGATATCAAAGAAGCCTGGGCAATAGACTTAATAAAGGATTGTCCAAGTAAATTGGTGGTGGTTACAAGGATGGTATGGGTGGTCCTCAGTTCGAGCTAATGTTTCTTGTTCATCCTGAACTGATTTTTTAAAAAACTGTTTGAGTTCCTATGCATTGAGCTTCACAGCACTCTGAGGGTTTATCAGCTCTTGCTAAGGACTGCACCCAAGCAGGCTGGCAAGGCCATGTCATGCTACTCAATCTGGTAAGAGGACCCTAAACACAGCACTGGAGCCATTTCCCTTGCATATCCAAGTGGATCTGCTTGAACCATACTGTGCCTGGCTATGCTTGCAGATTGCCCTGACTGTGCTGGAGTAGGCAGGAGATGCCTGTGGCCTTTTGCATGGTCCCTGGCTGGGTAACCAGGCTCCCAGTAGATGTATCAACAACTGGACAGAATGGCACATGCATGAATAATCCTGCCAGAACTGAGGTGGCCTCCTCCAGTGTCTCTGCATCTGTGGCACAATTAATCTGTCAACTAAATAAACTGTCTGTGGATAACTGAGCACTGGCTGTGTACAGTGGAAAATGAACATATATAGACCATTTTATTGTGGTAGGGTAAGGACAAATAAAGATTACCAGTTAGGTCTTCCTGTCACTGTAATTTATAAATATACTTTGTTAGAATTGAAGGCAATCAACAAAAAGTGGTGGGCAGAAACTGTTTCCCTTAACTTAAATTACAGTAGATAGTAGCTTATCAGCTGTGTAACAGAGTAGGAAAAGTCCAACTAAAATTGTGTTCATTACAGCCATGGTTTAGTGACAGGTGTAACTGCAATGTCATCTGGTAGTAACAAAATCACTTCTGCGTTGTTCAGGAGGAGCAGCCTGTGCCATAAGCACTGCAAAGGTTTGTGGGAAAACAGCTGGTGCACTGGAAACCAGTCTGTGGCTTCCTTTGGATGTCAGGGAATGGGCTGAGCAAACTGTATTTCAGTGGGGACAGTAGAGAAAAGCTTTTGTTGGCTCAGACCAGACAATGCTGGATTTCTAGAGCAGAAGTGTAGAGCTGAGAGGGGCTAACCAAGCAAGGCTGGTCCCAAGAGTGCCAGCAGGTGGCTTTGCAGCTAGTATTAAAAAAAAATTCTGACGACAAACACACATAAGGGACTGTTTAGGTATGAACAGAAAAAGCACCTGCTGTGTTTCAAAGAATAATGAGCAAAGGAAGGCAGGGGGTAAATAGTGTTGCCTGTTGTCTGGATGACATGCTAATAACAGGGAAGATATCAGATGAACATTTACAAAACCTAGAGGAGGTTTGAAAGAAATTGCAAATATGTGATTCTAAAGCTAACAAAGATTAGTGTGCTCATATTTGTTGGATTTTTTTTCTCTCCACAGCCCCAAGTCAGATAAGATAGCATATGGGTTGAAAATTAAGGCTACATATCTTCCAAAAGTTAAAATCGTGTGTACATAGAATGTAAACAGGGCCTTTAAAGGTTCTCCAGGGTAGAGCATTAGGGCCATAAGAGGAACTAAATGTTGGAATCTGTGGGAGAATAGAGGGAAGAGTCTGTTAGATTGGCAAAATGTTGTACACTGTAGAATGCCTTGTGGGATTTTATTTTTTAAAATGTGATTTATTCATTTTTGCTGCATAAGAATGAAGACTGCTTCAGATGTTAGATGCACTTTTTATAAGGACATGTAGTGCTAGGACAAGAGGCAACAGTTTTAAACTGGGAGAGGGTAGATTTAGATTAGATATTAGGATTAAATTATTTTGTGTGAGGGTGGTGGGACACTGAAACAGGTGGTCAGGGAGGTTGTGGGTGCCCTCTCCCTGGAAATGGTCAAGGCCAGGCTGGATGGGGCTTGAAGCAACCTAGTCTAGTGGAAAGGGGTTGGAACTATATGCTCTTTAAGGTCACTTCCAACTGAAACCATTCTATTATTCTGTGATATGATTCTATGTCCAAGGTATGTCTCAGTTTATTCTGCAGCTTAGATAGGTCTATGGAATATTCATTCCAAATATAACAACTTTATTTGGTTTGATATCTATTCTCACAAAGAAAAAAAGTGAAATGGCTGTGAACAGAAGAAAAATAATGGGGTTTTAGCAAGCAAAAAAATAAAACTAATAGTTTAATTTACACCAAAATGATATTATCCAAAACATTAATGTGTAATACCTCTCTTCCAGGAAGTGAGTTGCAGCTTCCGACATCTATAAATCTGGGCTTGAAAACATGTTACATTTCTTTCCACAATGATGGCAAAAATTGGGAAAATTACTAAAGAAGAACTCAGACTAGGGATCATTAAATTCCACACAGATAAAGCTTTTTTCAGCTCACAGTAAAAAACACAAAGAGTTGGTAAAAATGCTTCAAAGATGTACATTCCCTAGCTGGTGACAGTGAAGAGTTTGGATCTTACCAGATCATTTTAAAGACTGTCAGAGGTGTATGCTAATCTGGAGTTCCTGTCCCAGCTGCCATTTGTTCAAGGAAAATGTTCATAAATAAAGAAATGCTTCACTGACCTCTTTATTACAGTAAAAAACAATGCTCTATGAATATTAAAAGCTCCTATACTAGTTAAGAAAATTACTTTTACATACTCTGACTAATTTCATCACATAGCAAAAGGGAAATTTTCTAATTCAGGAGATTGAGTTAAGCATGGAAAATGCTGGCTGAAGACTAAATGTGATAATACCAAAATATCTACCAGAACTAAGCAAAATAGATTGAAATGGCAAATAAAAAGTAAGGAAGAAGTTCATTGAGGAAGCAGACATGGAAATCAATATATAGAAAAGGCAAGGAGCAAGTGTGACAGTATTAACAACTGGCATTGTGTCACCTGTGGTTGTAACCAAATTGCTGAACACTGATTCTTCAAGGAAACTCCATGTAAATCTGGCCAGGCAAAGCCGACACGGTCTCTTGGTGCCCAGAATTTGAGGGCTGTGATAACAGCCTTTTCCATTAACACCTGAAAAAATGTTTTGAGAGGTGTTTTATTCTTATAAATGTCATTTTAGAGAAACTTCTGGGATTTAGTCTGGACAAATTTCAGACATTCTCCTAGCAGAATGAAGTAAATGTTCAGCTTTGAATGAGTTAACAGAGCAATTTGGGCAGACATGTAAATAACAGTAGAGAAAAAATAGTAGGAGAATCCTACATGGCAGCAGTCCAAATTTCTTGTCAGTACCAAGACTTGGCCTACCATCTCCTGTTCAAAAGACCCAAAGCTGGTGTTCTCCAACAAAAAACAACCTGAAAGTCAGTCAGTAAAAAGTCAGTGCAGCGTGTAAATCTGCTTTTCACAACTTGGATTCCACAGTGACACAAAGCAAGGTGAGAGGAATAGAGGACATGTTAAGGGAATGTGTTGCAATATCAGTGTTATGTTAGGAAATGAGATAACAAAAATGAGAAAAGGCCAGCTATTCCAGGGCATAGACTTGGAAGTAAATTGAAATGATCAGATTTTTCATTGACCAAGGAAAGTTAAGATAATGCCAGAAAAATAAATGAATAAAATGGAGCAAAAAAAGTTCATCTAAGTGAAATTCTGGTAAAAAACTCAAAACTTTCAGTTCAATTTGCTTTCCTTAACCATACAATTCTAATAACAGAAATGTTAAGAGTTTAATAAGACCAACTGTATACTTGGTGTTGATTTACAAGAAAGGCTGTGCAGTGGATTTAATTTTTTTACATATTGTGATATGACTCCAAGTTCCACGTGTTTCCCTATTTTCTTTTCTCAGAACAGTGTGTTTTAAGCACATATGTGATTGAGAAGGTTTTATTTTCAGCCATGATTTAAGGTTCTTCAGTAACGTAGGTCATGTTGTTTCTCCCTGTTGTTTTCCACTTTCTTGGCAGTGCTTTGCAGATGAAAAATAACATGCTGTTCAGTATCTGCTTCTGGGAAGGAGTGCTGGAACTTTTGATTTCATATCTCCACACATGGCAAAAGCATAACACAAAGCTAGAATGAATACACATGCTTCTTGCTGCAGCTCTGATGATAGAATCACAAACCCATTTTTACTCCAGATTTTTAAAAGGTGTCTTTAAATTACCCTTGACACAGTTCATAATCAAGGCATGTGAGGATGAAAGTCAGACATGGGGAGCCGCAGCCTTGGAAAGCAGCTGTAACCTCACCTTTCTTGGTGAGGCCATTTTATGCAGCATAAAAAGGAATAATTTGCAGCTAAAATTATGGACGATCTAGAATCCTGCATTCACAATTTCATGCCTTCTAATCATAAAGATGGACAAACGATCCCTTCTCTCTATGTAAGAAATTGCTCTCTCTCCTTACCTAAAAAAAAAAAATAAAAATGGACAGGATGGGGCAGGTAAAAATACATTACACATCCTTGCCTGCATCTCAGTGAACCTCAGATGTTGTCTACAAGAAGTACAATTTTCAGAAAGAAGTACCTGCCTGTAATTCAACAACAATTGTTCTTTTTCCCTGTAGAAATAGTTCCTGGTTCAAGCAGGCAGGCAAACATATGCATTGCTTTCACAGAGAGAAACATGCTCTCAGCAGTGCTCAGGTAGGCAGGCAACCAGGCATGAAACTGAAACCACTCAGGCACAGACAAAACAATTGCAGGCAAATGCAGCCTGGAGTAACTGGAAAAACAACCAAAAAAAAAAAAAGATAAAGAGGTTAAGGGGCATCGATCAGACCTCAGATCAGCTCCTACTATTTTTTTTTTTTTATATATTCACAAATTTTTTTAAGTAAAAGCAGGAATATAATTGAGCTACCCCAGCACCAACAACATTTGCCATTGCCAGGGGAAAGAGTTACAGCCTTGTTGTATAACTCCATACAGCCTGTGACCCTTGCTCCTCAAATGTGGATGCACAGGGGTGGGCTGTAAATTTTGCCAGTGCAGACTGGAGTAGCACTAGGTGTCAACCTGAATCAGAACTGAGATGTCTCACAAAGGCAACTGAATGAACCTTTGTCATCTGAAGATTCATGAAAAAGGAACAATAAGACATTCTTCTATTAATACAGAGCAGGCAGGGGATGATGGGAGCACCTGCATGGAGAAGACTAGGATGGCCCAGAAGAAAGAAACAACAGAGAAAGGGACCACTGCAGTGCCAGCCTGGGATCTGCTCAGCCTTGACCTGCAAGTACTTTTATACCTCCTGGGACTTAAAGATCCCTGACTAGTGATGGCTTTTGGAGGGGAGAAGGAGTGGCATGAACCCTCCATGTCATAAAATAGTAGAGAGGCTGAATTTTCCCTGAGCAGCCATCCATGTTGAAAAAAATTATGAAAGCATCTGTACAGACATTTTGGGCAGCCTTTCACATGTCTAAGGTTTGGAGTGCAAAAAAAGAATAAGAAATGCCTACTCATGGGGAAAAAAAGCACAGTATCAGAAAAAAAAACCAAAACATTTTGCCAAATGAATTTATTCATCAGCACATTACACATTTGACTGGGTGTCATGAGAGCCTAGTTCTCAGAGTCACACTTTAGTGTCCATGTTTCTCTTTCAAAGACATATCTGCTTTCATGTCAAGTCAGTTCAGTTTATCAGTCAAAAGAAAATATTTATTTCTGGCAGACATGCAAATACATTCTGGCATTAAAAAATCTAGGTGAAATCTCTGAGTCATATTACATATATATACACCTTTCTTTCTCTCTTTTGCTTCTCTCTCAAATAATTCTTCTTTTTGCAGACTTTGGGTGTCCCTCTGGTTTTCTGAAAAGAACAATAACTATATATCTTCTTTTCTTCCCAACCCAAAAGATAAAACTGCTTGTTTCTGCTTATTTGCTTGTGTTTGTACATATTTATGTGATAAGGGGCAAGTGCATGTGTCACGCATGTGTAAATGAATTATTGAGGTAAAACAAGCTAAGCGTTATCTTTTGTTCTGGAAGCTTTTAAAGTAATGTGGGTATTCTTATCTTGTGCAGAAGAGGGCATGATAATGTCCATTATCCCCTGAAAGTTTTGTTCCCTGCACACACTAGGCTGGTCTTGTTCCATTGTTTTAGAGACCATAAATGCTATCAGAGGAAACAGTTAGCACAAGGCATGCGGCTTCTCAACAGGCAGGCTTTAACATTTAGGAATTTAGTCAAACCCCCTGACGAGAATTAATGGGAAGCCAGAACAGAGAACTGAGAAACAAGGCAGCAGGTTTATGGACCAGAATACAAAAAGAAATCTGTGCTGCATCCAGACCTGAGGCCAAAATGGGAAGTGTGAATGGATAGGCAGGACTGTAGACCATTTCTGCTGGTTTATTTGTGATAGTCTGATCAGTAGGTGAGTGTTTATAGCATCTGTGCTATTTAGTAAGAGTTAATTTAGAGCTGAGCAGGCAATGGCCTTTTATTGCAGTGAGTGGTTATCATCAGATGAGATGTTGAAAGCTTTTGCTGCCGTCCAGTTAAGGCAGGCTTCAGAGCCAGTGAAGATGGCCCTGACTGTTCTGCTGTCTTTCAGGTCTAGTTTTTGTGCAAATTGAATGGAAAAAAAATAAAAATCTGTTTCAGTTCTTCTTTCAGACTTTCTCTTTCAAAAGCCAGAGGTTGTCTGTAAGGCCACCCCGTGTGTGGATCTTGATCACTGAGCTTTGTTCTCAGGGGCATGGAAGCAACAAAGAGACAAGCAGTTCAGAAGTATTTGGCAAGCTGCTATTTAGCCAACAGTTGTAGTCATTCTGAATGGGTCTGAAAAGAATCTAGCCCATTCTTCTGTAGCAAATTTCTGGTCTATTTTTTCTTCATCTGAATTCTCTCTGTGAACGCTCACAGTTGTACCAGTTCAGTGCAAGACTGAACAGAGCACAGTAAGAAGCATCAATGCACAGTCACACAGTCTCTTTCCCATCCTCTGCTGTAAGCAGAAAGGCATGGGTGCAGGTGGGACAATTCATCTGACCCTAGCAAGCTCTGTTCTGGTTACATTGCTTCCAGTTGAGCCAGTTCAGGGGCTCATCACCCTCTTCCCCTGTGTTGGGTTTACGTGGCAAGCTTTTGATAGCAGGATGGGGCAAAGGGGGAGCTGCATGGGTGGCTCCTGTGAGAAGAAACTGGAAGTTCTCCCCATGTAGGAAAGAGCCAGTTCCAGCCAGTTCCAAAAAAGACCCACTGTTGCCTAGAGCTGAGCCCATCAGCAATGCTGATGGTACCTCTCTGATAATGTATTTCAGAAACAGTAAAAAATGCTGTGCAGCAGCTGTAAGAGAGACTGAGAAAAATGTGAGAGAAGCAGCCCTGCAGACACAAGGTCAGAGAAGGAGGGGGAGGAGGTGCTCCAGGCACCAGAGCAGAAGTTTCCCTGTAGCCCCTGGAGAAGACTGGTGAAACAGGTTATCCCCCTGCAGCTGATGGAGGACCATGCTGGAGCAGATTTTCACACTGCAGCCTATAGAAGACCTCATGCCACAGCAGATGGAGGAGCCCTGAAGGAAGCTGTAGCCCATGTAGAGCTCACACAGTAGGCTTCTTTCTCCTCTTACTCCGTTAGAAAGGGGAGTGAGAAAGCAGCTTGCGGGGTGCCTGGTGGTTTGTCAAGGTAAACCCACCATATTCTGTTTTCCAAGTGAAGTCTGGACATGTTCCAGGCAAGCCAGTTTAGGTGTTACTGACCCAGTGCTGTACAAATATGGCTGTAGAAGTAGAATTAAGCTATGTTCACAGGCACTGGGCCAAAGTAAATCTAATTGGATCTTATGTATTCTACAGACACAAACTTAGCTGTCTTTTAATATCTTGCTCAAATCCTAACTAATTTACCAAAAATTAGGGCCTGGCTACACTTTTGAACAGACCTTGCTGTAAACACCTGCAATATCCATTGACTTGATGATCTTAAAGGTCTTTTCCAGCCTTGGTAATTCTGGTAATCCAGTAGTGCAGAGATTCATTAGAGAAAATACATTAAAGCCTTATCATACAGAATGTAAATAAATATAGCTATGAAAAATGTGTTGAGCTACAGCTAAGCTGAAGAAGGTGTTTTACAATTAAATGAGAAACAAAATCAAGGAGAATTCAGTAATTCATTTTATAAAGCCAGTCATTATTTGAGTACTATGACACATTATCTACTTCATTTTAGAGTCTCACTAGGAAAGTTAGTCTGGAGAGAGAGAAAAATGGTAACAATTCACAAATGCTAGGAGCCCAATCGTTACTTCAATATTCTGTGACTGCTAAACAGTAAGTGTTGGCAGGGGGAGGGGGAAATTGGTAATGGCACTGAGCAAAAGTGAAGATACGATATTGATGTTAACAGGGAACATTACCTGTCCTGGGCTGGTTAGGGTTAGAATTTTTAGGACAAAATTTCACTTTTTTTCAGTCTTAGAGTTTTTATTAGTATTTGTGCAACAACCTCTATGAGTATAACTAGATGCTCTGTAAATACAAAACAGTCTTTCCCTGCAGGTTAGGTTCCTCAAACCTCACAGCAACTCAAAGCACAAGAGGGTACTTCAACCCACAGAGAGTGCTGATCATTCATCTTCTGTTAAGAGCTGCCAACTCATTGTGGAATCATAGAATTGTAGAAAAATGTCGCTGGAGGTTGTCTGGTCCAGCATGCTTGAAACCTTGCTACCTTTGAAGTTAGGTTACAGTGCTCATGCCCTTTCAAGTCAAATTCCAAATATATCTAAGGGCAGAGACTGCACAACCTAGTCATCTTGGTTGCCATCTGCCAGTTTACCCATGTACCTCTTGAAACCAGACACAGTATGCTAGGTGAATTTCACAATTGCTGAATAGATGTGCATAACACCTTTACTTTTCCTGATGGCTTAACTCCAGGTAATGGATTTCTACATGTGGTTAGGAAGAATGTTCTTCTGGCTCATGTTCAGCTTGCTCGTCAAGACACTGATGCTCTTCTCTGCAAAGGCTTTTGGCAGTAAAGAACACGGCACAAGAGACATTGAGTATCTTGGCTTTTTCCTTGTCCTTTGACACTCGGTCACATACCCAGCAGCAGACTCTCCCTTTCCTTAGTATTCTTTCTTCTGCCAAAGTAAAATAGAGAGCAAAATAGAAGGATTTTGGTACCACATTCCCATTGCCTGTTACAATGCCTCATCTGGGTGCTGTTGGGTGGGTTTTTCCACTGCCTTTCATGCCACAGGGGACAGCA
>NW_009954407.1:3566422-3578159 GCF_000747805.2 Chaetura pelagica
TATCACACAGAAAGACACCAGTAGAGGCTGGAGTAGTACTCTATACACTCCCTTATCCCATTCTTTCTCTCCAGTTTTGTATTTTATATGAGTTTTTGGTGAAAATGCTGCCTGGGTTTGCTAGACTGAAGATGCATTAACAATGTGCCTGTATCCAAGGGATATACAAACCAGTGTAACTTGCATCCTCACCTTCTGCAGAGAGCTCTGGTTTGCAAAACCTGCAGGTCCTAGCAGTCATTGTGCCATTCCATACATCAACATGGGCCTCACATCTGTGTTCCTACTGGATACGATGATCAGCCCATGCAGTGCTCCAGGAGTCTCATTTGTTGTCTTTTAGCTCACATCAGTTTTCCAGTTCTCAGAGGATGGCTGTGGGTCATTTTTATAAAATGAGTAGCAGTTACAGAGACTAGCATCTCAGATTGTTAAAGAAATCTCATTGCATAATATTTTCAGCCTAGAATAGTTATTCCAAATGCTTAAGAAGTGGCATTACTTTTCACTAATTTTTTATTTGCTGGGGGAAATTATTTAAGCTGAGCACTGAGGAGCATACAGGCTGCTTTTATAAGTGAAGCAGTGCTTTATATTCTATTCTCTTTTCAAAGGCATTTTGGCAAGTAGGGGAATAAGAAGAAAGTACTTCAGTCTCCAGACTACATGTTATTATACAGACTACATCTGTAATTTTCTGTTGACTTTGCTAACACAAACTTTCAGAAATGTTACTGTTTTTTCTGCCTCAGTAAGAAATCCAGTCCTGGATTTAGCTGCTTTGTGTCAGTTGTGGTTGTTTATTAAGGCTAGTGGAGATTAGGGACCTATGAAATGTCCAGTAAGATATCTCACAGTAAAGAGATTCTGGTCTGGTGTGTTAAATAGGTTTGAACAGTTTCTCTATAATATTTAGCACATACTAATATAAAACTCGAGGATGATCTGATTTACAGATAATCCTTTAGAGCAGCATCATAAAAATGTATGAGCATATAAAATGAATAGGAAAGGGAGAAGAGCATGTGTATCTTAATAGACCAAGTACATGAAATATTGAAGTATATATTCCATTGCTTAAGGCAGAGTAATAATAAAAATTGCAATAAAAAAGAAGTAGAATATCTTTAGACTAGAAATGACCTGTCAACCTCAACTGTAAACCACAAACAAACTCAGAAGTATAATTTCTAACACCAGGCATTAGATACTCCAACCACAAGTATCAGACTTTTAAATAAAAAGCAAATATATAATTTATTAGATTCTCTAAAAGTCTAGCCAAAAGTGGTTAATATATATGCACTTACACATGCTCAAGTACACATGTACTGACAGGTAAGCATAGTCAAATAAGGAGGAAAAAAGAACAATTGAAATATTCTCTTAATCTCAGGGAAAAATCAGGGTTTATTTCCCTGAATATTTACTGATCTACTGAGAAGAAAGATTTTTGATATTGACAACTGGAAAGGAAGTCTGAGGAACATCTAAAGAGCACCATCTTTATCTCTGAGCCTCTTGATAATTTTCTCTGAGAACGTAAATATATGGGCCATGATTCACCTCTTCTACTTTTCTCCATGTTCTTCTTATGTTGGGGACTCCAGAATTGGACACAGCACTCCAGGTGGGGTCTCACAAGATCCAAGACTAAATTAAATTAACTATCCCTTTTTTCTATGGTACTAGCCCATTGTTTCCAGTGGAAATCCATTGCTGTAAATGAGGTTAGAATTTAGTCTACAGTGTTCATGCAGTGCCATGTCACAGCAAATTTTTTTGTTTCATTACCTTAAATGTTGTCTTCATTAAAAAGCCCTATTTTAAGTTCTCTGTCACACTGATTTCAGAACTCTACTTAATAAATGACATATTTTTATATTAGAAGTCAGAGAAGATTGTATCTCCAGAGCTTAAAGAACTCTCATTACACAGACTTGTAATTGTTGGTCATTATGGAATTACCCTCCCAGTAATTTTTAACTCACAAGTAGTTTCTTACAGTGCTTATAAATCCATTTAAATTGCATTTAAATCCAGAAAACTCACATGCAGGTTGTTTTTGGAAAAAAAAAACAAACACAACAGGTTGTTATCAGTAGTTTTAGCCCTAATCCAGCTCCTGCCAACTATAAAGGCTATTATGGGGCTAATCCCGGTCTTGCTAATTCAGTGAAGACAAGACACATAAGGGTACATACTTGCCTTTACATTGACTTTGGCTGGGAAAATACCCCTCTCTTTCTTCTTAAGATGCTCTTGCCCTTCTGAAATACTGAAGATAGGGACTGAAATGGGACCTAAGGGCATTTCTCATACAAGAAGGACAAAAAATATTGTGTTAGTCTTCCATGAGTGCTACCCTGAGATCTCAAGAGGCTAGCATACCAAAAACAGCATCCATGACTGTGTAACAGCAGGATTTTTATTCCAACAAAGCGAAATTATTTGTCTGTAAAAGGAAAAAAGAAATATTTTAATGAAGTCTCCACCGCTAAGTGTTCTTTTTTTATGGTGCCACTCGGCCTTTGGCAAGAACTAACCCTGTAGCCCTAAAGCATTTCTTGTGTAACAGCTCAGCTGAATAAAAAAGGGCTAGATATAATGCAGTACATGACCTCCACAAATTCATCCCTTTTATGGGAATAGAATACAATAAGTATCAATGTAATTACAGCTGACATGTCCAAAAGATTTTTGGAAGAACAACAGTGTTTATTATACTTGTTGCTTTATGTCACATTCTGATTTATTGTTCAAATAATATGTTATATTGGTTTATAAACTACGTAAGGTGGGGTTTTGTTAAGGATTAAGTAAATCTGCTCAATCTCTTAGCTACAAGCTAAAATGCATCAATTACTTGGACTGTCATTAAGTTTTGATTGTCTTCAGTGTTTCCCCAGCACTGCTTAGGGCTTAGTCTTCTTACTGCAGCAAACACTTGTACTAACAGGAATTTGGCACCACTGTTTCATTCCTATGCTTAGTTGAACCCTGTATTTCAGGAAAACTAACCACATTGACTGTTTTTGTTTGATTGCTCATTTTTAATAATAATTAAAAATAGCACAGAATGGATAGGATGCAGATGAGCTGAGTCACTGTCTTCCAGTCACCAGCAAGCACACGCTAAGATGTGGTCTGTATTGTCCACAGGGGGTGACAGACCACCACCTCAGAGCATAAGCATGCCCCTGTCCTTGTGGGATACCAGCAGCACTGAGTAGCAAAGAAACTGGAAGTAAAGCCATTGGGTTGCACGTCACTTCTGCCTGCCCTCTGAGTTGATGGGATGAAATCTAAATGCCAGCACAGTGTTGAGATGAAGCTGATAAATCTCTTGAAAAGGCTACAAATGCATTTGCTTGGATCCCTCACTTAGCCTTCACAGAACGGAATCATTGAGCAGGATGCCCACATGTGGTTGTCCACACAGACATATAATAATCTATAGTAATTCCTGAGGAAGCATGCCCATGGGCACCTCTTTCTTCTCTTCCTTTATGCCCTTTCTTCTTCAGACTCCCTGTGAGGCTACCCTCATATTATATGTATGGTGACTCAGGTTTATATGAAGGCAGGACCTCAGAGTCTGTAGGCCATAACCCTACAAACTGAAATTTGCTATTGAATGATTGGACAGTAGTTCTTATGACCAAGAGGATCAGAAATTACCAGATGGAACACTTTTAGGCTGAGGAGAAGATGGGAAAAGCAAAGTGGAGTGATATAAAATAATTAAAACTTATTTCTCAGCTACGTTCTGATTATTGGCACAAATGGGAATTCCTGCTTTATTCCCTAATAAGCTTCCATTAATTTTATAATCTTTTCTTCCTTTTTTTTTTCTTTTTTTATTTTTTTCTTTTTTGTGTGTGTGTGAGAGAGAGAGAGAGAGAGTTGACCTCCTGTGAATTTTTTCTCCATCCCTTCCCACTCGTTCTGAAGAGGAGCAGAGGCCAGTGGTATACCTGCATGCCTACTTATCAAAAACATCATGTGGGTGATAGATAATAGAGATCTTCTAGCTTTTTAGGCAAAAGCATTTAGTCATTGATATTGATAAGCACACTTAAAGAAAGAGGCCTGGAGAGAGGGTTTGAATTGCTGTCTGGTGTATGAACTTGTAGTAACATCGTTTTGAGTAAAAAGAAAGGAAAACTCTCCTAATATTTACAACCAAAATTTCCCCTATGTTGAAAGCAATGAAAAATGGTTTAGTGGCTTTTTAGCTGTCTTGACATCCAAAACTGATGATCTATCCTCTCCAGCACAAGGAACTCTGAGATCCCACAATCTAAGCTGACCAGCAGGGTGAAGAATGACCTAAAATGTTTGGAAGGAAAAGCTAGCAAATGCAACAGGGTCACAATAATAAAACCACAGGGTTGTTCAGTCTCAGAGGCTTGAAATATTTTTACTCTTTCTATAAAAACTATTCATTTAGTTTTTGTAGTTCTAGAAGGAATCTTAAGTATGGGAATAAAAGAGATGGAAATGGTTCTCCCCACTTCTGTGCAGATTGGGTGTGGTAGTGGAGTCCTGCCTACCTCCTCCCCTTCTTCCCAGTTGGCCTTCTGTAAGAAAAGTGCTGCAAACACACCTATGGGGGAAAGCAGGGGACTAAACAGAGAGGCACAGCATCAAGGAGAACCTCTGGTGTGGTACCAGGTGGAGCCAAGCAGGGGACCAGTAAAAATGTGAAAACAGAGCATATTCTGAAAAGACATGGGAGAAAATGGAGAGGTCTCTCATAGACAATAAATCAATATGAATTATGCAGATTACACCATTAATTAATATACCTTGTCATCACAAACAATAGCATTAACACCAGCATTGATGGGGCCTCCTTTGCAATTATTTCTAGGTTGTGAGCCAAATTGCAACATTAGGTACTTGGAGCTGAAACCCCTACTGTACTAAGTGAAACTATGGTTGCAAGTGGAGAGGCCAGAATCTGGTCTTCATGGACAGTTATATTTCACCGGAAAATATTACTTTTGAAAAGATTGAACATCTCTTATTTTCAGGCTACAATGACCCAGGGTATTAAATCTCCAGCCTGAAAGTCAGTTTAAGAGTCCTTGCAATCATGAGACACCAACTCATAACTCCCACAGGAGAGCAGAAGTACCTTCTGAAGACAAGTTTGTGCAACATGACACAACATCCACAGCGCTGACATTCAGCTGTACCTGTCACTCTACTACCTCTCATACCATGTCACAGCTGAAGGCCTGCAAGTCATTTATTCACCCATTCCCTTGACTCACAACTGCTGTATAGAGCTGAAAATCAGTGAGGACTCAGAGGTCAATTGTCAGGCAGCCCCAAAACAGTTCATAGAGAAGCAATGCCCTGAGGTATATAATCTTTTTGCACCAGCTTTGCAGCATTGACTCTTTTCTCCCAGGACGCCTGCTCCACCCCCAAAGCTGTGCAGATATGATGTGGGCACAAACAAGAAAATGGCTGTAACAAGAAAGTCAAGGAGAAAAGGAAGGAAATCAGTGTTCAGCACACTGAAAACAACAAACCTGATAGCAGAAAAGGATGGAAGACCTAATATATAAAGGTCTTTAAAAAGAGATTTATACTCAGTGAGAAGAAAAACTAATTGAAAATGCATAAAAAGGAGAGGGTTTGGCAGTCCTCATTAAATTGTGTCTGTTGTTGCAGAGATAAAAGAAACATAGTTTGAACCAAAAGACTGAGTAGAAATTTAAAATCCAAGGACAAAATTTGAGTGGCACAAACAAAATTAAGCAGAAGGATTGTCAGACATTGATTAGAGTTCCTGATTGATTTTGACAAACAGAAAGATAAAAACATCAAATATAGTTATGCTTGACGTGAAGACAGGTAGAGACAGTTAAATTATTATTTGATTCTGTTGAGGACCTTGAGGTCAAGCTGGAGAGAGTGGTTCAGGAAATAATCTTTCAGCTATGGTCAGAGAGCTGACCAAGTGGAGCTTTACTAGCTTAGTTATTGTTTACATCAAAGGGTCCAAAAACACAGCCTGCAAGGCCAAGATAAATGATCTGCAGTATATTGCTTTTATAGTGTTTTCAATTAACAGTGTGATTCTAAAGGTTAACAGTACCAAAAAAAAGCTGGTGTGTGGTTCAAAATGTTCAGGAGACACTGGTTTGGGCAATTCACTACTCAGTGGATAAGCAGAAGGAGCACTTATTTGCAGCACAGAAATTATTACTGAAAAGGCAACTTTTACAGTGCTTCCATGTTGATGTCTGACATACCACAGCATTTCTCTGAGCATGACACACAACCTCTGGAAGGGGAAAGAATTACAGCAGAGCCATAATATTAATGATTCAGAAAGTCTCATGTCACAACCCTGAGCACTGCAGTATCTAATCATTAGGCATAACGATTTGCACACAGGCTGTGCCAGATAATGACGGGAGAATTAGACACCTAAAAATGGAGTCTGCCCTCTGGGGAAGGTCAGTGTAAGCCACTTGGCAGGAAAAAAGCCAAAGCAGTCCTGTGGTACTGAATTCCTATTCCCTCACAGTATCCAGACCCATGCTACAAGGAGGGCTACATTCTCTGGGAATTCATACTGAGCCATCATCTTAAGTGAAATAAATTTGTCTTTGAAAATCTGAAGAAGGGAAAGGATACGATAAGTCTTTTCTTCCAAAAGGCAGGGAAAGAGGTGCGGGTGCTACCTCTGAACTGCAGCCTCAATGTTTGGTGGAGTCAAAAGAACTGTTAGGGAACCAGGATCAAAAGGATTTTCTGGATGAGTAATTTGACCCTCTGTGAAAGCTACAGTGTCCAAAAGCTTTACTCGCTATTGCTGGGTAAAGTAAATCATCTATATCAGAATTCAAAAATGAAAATTAATTTGTTTAAAAAATTACAAGATTTCTTGTAGCTGTGGTTTGATTGATTACTTGTAACAGTACCAAATTTCAGGCTTGGCTTGCTGAACATCTAAGCATTTTATGAAACACAGGCTGCACAGGAAGAGATTTAGAAAAATCCCTTTCCAACATTCCCTATAGCATGATTTCTTGAATACCCATGTAGAGAATGTATACTCATATCTCTCTGTGCAGAGAAGTCTCACAAGACCTTCCAAAACCCTTGATTTTATCATTGAGCATCTGAGAAATTTTCCACGAATATTTAATGAACACTGAAGCTTTATGGAGTTTGCATTTTAAAATGTGACTGAAAAGATGCATAATGGTCCAGAAGCTCCATTTCTGAGGGATCCATGAGAAAATTCAAGAGTTATCAGTGATGTTTAAAAAGTTAGATTTTGAAAGGGCTCTGGCACAAAGTTTCAAAATGTTGCACACAACAGAGATAGAGACTTTTTTTTTTCTAAGTGGAGAAAGCACATGGAAAATTCATTTCTTTACTATCTGTGAAAAGAATGGTAGTGGTCAGCATTATGAAGCATTATGCCTGAGTGGTTGAAATGTTTGGTAGAGAGATACGGAACCTTCCAGTTGTGAGACATGAATTCAAGTGGGAACGGGGTTAGTAGCGACAGAAAGTCATTACCATGTTATTGCAGTTCACTAATGTTTAAAGATACAGTGGTGACTTGAGTCCAATTGCTAGCAAACAAGAGGTCAAATTACAAAATGCACTATCAAAACTGGCAGCAGTAGGCAAACCCGTTTCTGCTCTTTGTAATATGCTGCTACCTTTCCATATCCCAAGTTATGCATTCAAATGTCAACACTCGAAGTGGGAGTGGTGAAGCACTTGAAATCTACATTGGACAATCTGATGAGGCGAGGACTGTAGTCTTCCTAACCATTGATCCAATACTTCTCCTGTGCCATAATTGCAAATTCTCCTATTTAAATTATATAAATTATGCAATGCCAGGTTTGTACAGCTGGTAGAGGCAGTGTCCGGCAGCTGGGAGGGTGAGGGCTAAGCTGTCCACGGGCAGAGGAACTCACAGAGGCTTTTGGGTTCTTTGCAAGAAGGGGATATAACTATGCTCAGCTGAAACAAATTACTCTGCCAGGAATCTTTCAGAGGATTGAATGCTATAGCTTCCCTACCTTCTTTCAAGGTTTGGAGTGATTTAGCACTGCTGGAAAGCTGAGTTGTGAAGAGCCTTGAGTGAACTCAGAGGAGGCTTTTGTTTTGCTAGACTTCAGTATAGGAGTTATTTCATTTTCCTGGACTTAGCTGAGCAAGCTCAGAAATCCCTGGAAATTGAAAAAGAGTAAGGCAGACAATTAGAAGAAGGGAAAAAAATAGTAAATACTCCATTGCAGCATCTCAAATTAGGTGAAAATATTTGAAGTAAAACTAGTACTCAGGAGCAAGTTGGGAGGATGGGGAAATCTGATTATTTTTAAAGAGAAGAAAATAGTTTGCTTTAATATTTCAAGAACAATTCTGAAATATTTCCATTATCAGTATTTTAACATATTCAACTCCAGTGTTAAATGGAACTAAATATATGGAAGAAAAACTAGAATGTTTTTGCTGAAAAAAAGTGGAACAGAGTTCCAAACTTGCTGGGAATCATCTCTACATCTTGATCTGACCATAAGAGCACTGAAAAGCATCAAATCTAGCAGTGGCTAAAGCCACTGTCAGTCAGAGTTTTACCTGAACATGGGAGCAGCTGGATTTGATTCCCAAGTGTAATCAGCTCACTGATCTCAGTGCTGTGCCCAGTAGCTGTCACAAAAAAATGGCCTGGCTGTCCTTGCAAACTTCCACGGTGCTTTTCTAGTGTTAATGTGATTTATACTTGGAGCAGTTTTGCCTGATGGCTAGTATATACTCAAGAGGAATTTAGGAATGGATTGGCAGATCGATGTTTTGTTTTGACTTTGCTGCTCTTTAGCACAAATATGGCAACTGGAAGAAAACCTGTAGGAGAAATGAATTGCATAGACTTTTCAGCAACATTTCTGAGATAAAACAAGAACACTGAATCCAGACTGTACCTAATCAGAGTATTAATAGAAAAATTTTCCCCTCCACTTAAGAAAGGTAGTGCATCAAAACATACCCCTTCTTATGTCCTGATGTTTCTGTTGCTTCCGGTTAATGTCTAAAGTAGGAACTGCTGGAAATTCTTTATACTCAATTGTATTTGTATCAATTTATTTAAAATGCTGAGTGTTTGGGATTGATGTACATTAATCCTGGTTCCTATTTCTTTATTTCTCCATGATATATAAAATGCTGTCTCTTACCTTTGTATTGCTGTTTCATCCAGTTCTTCCAAGAAAGGATTTTCTGAAAGAAAAACAAAACAAACTCTAGAAATTTGTATTCACAGGGCAAACAAAGCTACATTTCTTTTTAACCAAAATATTGGTACAAATCTAGGGGTGCATTTGCTTTCTCTGGTTAACACAGGTGCTGGGCAAGATATGTTGTTTCAATTATTATTTTGTAAGGTGTATGTCATGACAGTCGTCAAAACCCCCATGCTGTGCTGGAAGCCTTACAGCTCCTTTTGCTCTGTCAGTTATAGAGATGTGGGAACTAAGGTAAATTTTACCAGCTCCCCCCAGTAAAGATTTGGACAGAGAAATAACAAGGGTATTAACTGGGTATGGATCACTGTCCAAGCTGGCACCAGAAAAATAAGCTATTCTGAACTTGTCCATACATCTTTTTTGACAACTGTGTGTGGTTCTGCTCTTGTTTTCTTGTAAAAAAAAAAAAAAAAAAAGTATAAAAGAATTAGAGAAGATTCAGAAAAGAGCAAAAGGTTTGATCAAATACAGGTAATAGATTCTGTATGAACAGAGTAGGACTTGTCAGGCCAGAAAAGAGAGCAAGTAAACAGGTATGAGAACACAAATGGCAGAAGGAGGCTGGTTAGAGATCATGCACCAGCTGCTTTTTTCAATAAAAGGACCTAGTTGGAGGCATCATATGGAGCAAGGAACCATAGCCAAAGCAGTCAAAAGTGTACTGACCAAAAAACTGCCTCACAACAAACAGTGTTGTGAATGCCAAAAATATGAATGGATCCACAGGGACAAAAAAAGCCCATAGAAGTGTAATCCACTCATGCTTACTGACTACATAGAAATGACAGTTCTGGTGCTTCTTAATTTATTTGTAAGTGGCTGGAAGATGAGAGAGCATTCAAGGATGTCATCATGTATATTTAGCCTATTCTTTTTCCCTAAATGTTTGTTTGCTTAAGGTTAAATTTTGGAGACACTAGTCTAGATGAAGCTTTAGTCTGACCTATTATAGCATTCTGTTGTTCATTTCTAAGCCTTGAAAGGGCTGGTCAGTTCATCCTATAGGTGTGAAGGCACATGCTCTTGACAAAAGACCTGTTGAAAAATTTAAGTCCTGACTAAATGAGTAATACAAGTCACTGATTTTTAGGATCAAAGACCTCGGAACATTTTCTCTTAGGGAACTAAGTTAGAGTTACAGGAGCAAAGATCAAATTGTCTTTCCCGCCTTCCACCTCCTCCCCTCTTTAAGTTACTTTAGGCTTCACATAAAATAGAACTAAAAAAAAATGGAATCTACATCAAGCCCCAGAAAATGCAAAATATCTGAGTGTCAGAGAAGTATATTCTTCCTGTAGTCATTTATACCATCTTGTGAATTATTATCCAGCCAAGCATTTATTCTCTGCCTATTACCATGGTATCTTAAAGACTTGAAATCCTGAAGTAATACAACAAAGTAATAAATGTATACTATGTTAATTAGATATAGTATTCTTAAGACTATGGATTACTTTAAGAAGTGAAGGTATTGTTACTTACCTCTGTCTCATTCTTCCAAATCTAGCCCAGGATCATTTCACATTCACATATAGTGGTGCTTAACAAATAGAATGAGCTCCAACATAGCAACTTAGATACTTTTCTTATTGTAAGAGTGCAGGTTAAATGCTTTAGGCAACACAGTTGAAATACTTATTAAGAAATCCCACTTAAACGTATTATCAGTAGCAATTCAGAGTATCTGTTGTTGGATGTAATAATGAAATACATTACTAATTAGTGACAACTTGCCAGCATTTAGTCACCAAAGATCTTGGAAGCTCTAGGAAACAGCTTTATAACAATTTACAGCATCCTCCTTAGACAAGGACACCATTTTGCAATTGTCAGATATAATTTGACATCTCTATAATACTGCTTTATGCATAGCACTTCTTTTTCTGCTCTCAAAATGGAGAGTTTCTGTTGTTCTCTGGTGGTTGCTTTTTTTTAAAGTGGTCTTAAAGTTGAAATGGTTAATTGATATTTGCTCCCTTGCAGCATATCTGCTTTGTCCTAGAGGTAGTGCATTTGTGAAGGGAGTTAATTGAGATCAGGAGATCAGTTTATTCACACATCCATGGTACCACAAAGGCAGAGTTTAACCTGTCACTCTTTGTGGTGTGTGGCAGTCCAGCTGATTAATTTTATTGCTGATGTATTGTGAATTTTATGTGCTGATGCGAGCATGTGGCAGCCTTTCATCCACTGTACTAAGCATAAAATCCTACCAAATACATGGCAAATCTCTCACCAGGTAACCATCTCCATCACAGATGTCAGTGCTGGAAGCCTCAGTTCTGGGGTATTCCATAATGGACCATGACATTAACAGCATTAAAAAACCAAAAACGACAACAAAAATGGCCAAAAAGAGTTTTGAAGCATAAGCCAGTTCCTGCCACAGTGTGCAGAGACCCTTAGCAGTGATGATCACAGCCTCAGTGTTACCTTTCAGCAGG